>NC_085874.1:7672037-7792037 GCF_034702125.1 Engraulis encrasicolus
CTTTTTAAATATAGCCCATGTCTAACAATGCGCGATGCGTAGAGCGAATAGGCTATAGGCTGTATTTTTAATTTCTCGCTTAAAGACAAGTTTTCCTTCAAACAATGCATATATCAATGCTAATTTCCATTGTCTTTATTATTGTTAGGTGTTCGTGATTTTGTTACATAGAAGGTGTTCGGGTCAATTTGACCCGGGCATAGGCTAGGCCTGAAAAATAATGAAAAAGGGGAGGGGGGATCATAGCTCATATTCACCCTCATGTTTCTGTTTATTTATATTTTTGAGAGTGGGAGATACAGAGAGAGAAAGATAAGGAGACGGTGAAGAAAGAGAGTAAACTCAATCCAAGTTCTCGGATTGAACCTCTTAGGCCCTATTGCGCAAGGTAGAAACATTGATGCACAACTGAAGGACCGAACAATATGCATTCTTTTCCCCACATAACTCAACCTCTGCCATGTCAACATGTGATCACTCTTGTATGAGAGAGTTTAGAAAATATTGATGTATAAGACCCCCAAAGTGATACGGGTCAAAATGACCCGGGAACACCTCCTGTGTAACAGAAATGTGCAGGGGGCAGGGGGTCATGATCAGATTCATGTTCCTCACTGAAAATGAGCCAAAGCCATTGAATCTCAGTGAGAAAGAGTAATATCTGATACTATTTTTCTCAAGCTAAAAACTGAAAGCGGGTCAAAATGATCCGAACACCATACAAGGGTTAAAGGTGCACTGTGTAAGATGTGGCCGGAGTAGGTACTGCAGCTACCTTGGTCATCAAAACTGTGCTGCTTATTGCTAAATGCGATCTTTTCATGAATATTTACTAATTAATAAACCAATATTTATTAGTATGACCAAAGAACGGCCATTTTTACATGGATCCCCCTTTTCATGAATGAAAAGTACAGAATTTTCCCAGTCATAATGAATACTAGAATTTGATAGTGGTGGTAAGTATTTCTTTAAAAAGTAACACTTGTGAATGGACAGCATGAATTCTGGAAATGAACTACTACAAATATTACACAGTGCACCTTTAAAGAAAAAAATTATTCTTGGGTAAGACAAATTGGCACAGTTGTCAGCTACCGATATAGAAAGATATAAGGTGATAAGGTAGAAACACATGGCATCATTATGCACACCAGTGGTCTTATTGGGAGCGTTGTTTTATTAACCTTTTGTTCAAGACAACAACACTACAGCCCAAAGTCTTCTCGACTCTTATTCATGATTCGAATCCTTTTAGATGTGCCAACTTAATTCCTGACATACCCAGGCTCCACCCTTGCAGTGACGCAACACCTTTGGTTCTGCTACACTAGCTCAGGAAAACTGTTTGTTCAGGTATTTTCGGGTTCCCTCCACAGTGGGAAACTCCACCCACTTTGTTGGGAAGCAATCAACGTTGAACATCACCAACGGTCCTGGGTAGAGGAGTGTTCAAGGCAGTGACATGGTTTAAGCAGAGACGTTCTATTGGGACCAAGAGTGTTTGGTTTAAACGTTGGCTTTGTCTGTTCTGCCCTCGACCAGTAGCAGACCAAGGGACGTGGGTCAACCATGCCGTTTGAGAATGTTAGTTGTTATGCTCTTAGTCAGACCAAGTCTCGAGGAGATTTGAAAGTCATTATAATCAGGCTACTCCTGACATGAAGTCCAAAGTACTGGCCACTACTGGTGGCCTTCTACCGAAACTCCATAGAGAGCATCCTAACATACTGTTTATGTGTGTGGTATTCCAGCTGCACAGCAGCTTACGGAAGAGCTCTTCAGAGAGTGGTCAGCACAGCTCAGAAGATCACCAGCTGTCCCCTGCCCTCTTTAGAGGAGTTGTTCTCCTGTCGCTGTCTGAAGAAAGCCAAGCAAATAATCAGAGACCCCTACCATACTGGACATAAACTGTTTGAGCTGCTGCCATCAGGCAGGCGTTACAGGGCTCTGGGTACAAACACCAACAGGCTAAAAGACAGTTTTTATCCAAAAGCAATCTACACACTTAATTTTGCACGGCTGACTTTTTAAAATCTTAGTTCTTTTTATACAGTATATATAAGTTATAGTTTCTTTGTTGATTTTTAAGCAGCGTGAGCATCTGCACTTTACCAATTCCGTTGTACCTGTACAATGGCAATAAAGTTTAATTAATTAATTAATTAATTAATTAATTCATTCATTCATTCATTCATTCATTCATTCATTCATTCATTCATTCATTCAAAGGAAATACGGTAATTGGCACACAAACGCTGTTCCAATTTGGATGGTCTGAAAGCATACATTGTGTAATAGTCCTTATTGGAGTTTTTTAAGAGTTTACTCATTACATTGTATCAGTATTTAAAATAATGAAAATGTGCCTAGTCACAAGAAAACAGAGCGCAAGTAGTCCCGGGGGCATATGGGTTAAATCATAGATTCTGGCAGTAGGCCTGGTAGAGTTTGGACTCAGACTCAGACTTGTCTTGGACTTGCTAGTTGGACAAGGACCTGTCTTCTTGGACTCTGTCTTAATTTTGTTTAGAACACTGGCTATCATAGATTCTAAAGTGAAGTTTGAAATCCAATCACATACTAGTTTATCTCCACAGTGCTTGAAGTGGAAAAAAAGAGGTGCAGGAACCCTAATTGTTCGAAAATACCATCGTGTGCAGGAACCCTAATTTTCCGACAGTCTCATCAGTACCAAATCAGTACAAGTCACGTTTTTGTAGGCCTATTGCCTGCATGCAATTTGAAAAACCTGTTTTGAACTCATAAAATGCAGCACATGAGATAAGTTCTGCTGGAACCCTGATGATGAAAACTATAAGGAAGGGGAACTGGGTTCCCCTGAGTCCCCCCCCCCACTTCAAGCACTGCCTTTGAAGGAGGACCACATTTTTTCAGCGGCACCATTAGAGGAACACATGATCACAGATGCAACTTGCAGAGTTGGAGGTGTCTGCTGATGTAACCGAGGTGTTCCCGCACAGTCTGTCCCCCTCGGGCCACGAACTCACCACCTCCTAATCAATGCATTGGTGGGGGTGTGGGAGTTTTCGCTATCATCTAACAGTTTGTGTGTGTGTGTATACAGTACAGGCCGAAAAAGTGTGAACTCACCTTCTCATTTATGCATTCTCTTTATTTTCTTAGATTGTCAGTGTGTATTTTCATGGAGTCCTATTGAGTCCTATGAGACCAGTTAGCCGCCAGCTGGTCTCATAGGACTCAATGTTAACTGCTAGCTTGGAGGTAAAATTTGCACTGCCATACCCAGAGAACGGTTGAAAGTACAGGAGAACGGTAAAACCCTATTATTTAACTCAAGGGGAGGTGAAAAATAAGCTTATTTCCAAAAATGGGACAGTATCACTTTAAGACATTTTCTTGATCTGATATTGAGTCACAGCCAGTTACTTGGAGAGGTCAAACCTGTGTTGGAGGGAATCTGTGGCACGGTTTTTCACTTTTACTTTTAGTTCTTGTACCACTGTTTCACAGATGCTATGTTTGACCAAGTGATCCATTATCAGATCAAGAAAATATTTCTTGTATTGCCTATATCAATTAAGATTGACTTGACTGACTGGGAGTTTTACTTGAAAATAGACAGAAAAATAAGCTTGTTTAAACATGTGGGGCCCTCAGGTTTGCTGCATTGACTTCACTGTTTGGCATTTTTTGATATTTTTTTAAGTAATTGTTTTTATTTTTTATATACTGTATTTTCATTTGTTTGTTAAGCACATAATTATACATGCGTTCATGCAGTTTTGATGCCCTCCCTGAAAATGTGCTATGTTCTGTAAATAGCCACAATAAATAAAGAGCATTAAATAAATTAGAAGGTGAGTTCACACATTTTTGGGTGGGGAACCTTTCATTGGGGCCACTTCAAATTGCTCCAAGGGCCGTACTATGAACACAAACCAGGATTTTCGAACTATATATCATATTTCATGTGAAGCTGCATAACATTAAAGGTACACTGTGCAGGAAATGGTCAAAAAAGGTACTGCAATTATGCTGCTTATTGAAACTGGGTTGCCTATTGCCAAAATTGATCTTTTCATGAAAGTTTACTAAGTAATAAACAAATAATTTCTAATATGGCCCAAGTACAGTCATTTTTGCTGCTAAAAATGGCTATTTCTGGAAATTCAAAATGGCGGACCATGGAGAAGATCCCCCTTTTCATGTATGAAAAGTGCATTTTTCCAGTCATATTGAATACTTAGAATTTGATGGTAGTGGTAAGTATTCATGAAAAAGATAACATTCATGAATGGGTAGCATGAATCCTGGAAATAAACAACTAAAAATCTTGCACAGTGTACCTTTAAAATGATATAAGGGTCCGGATAAAGCGGCTTCAAGGGCCGCAAATGGCCCTCGAGACATAGGTTCCCCACCCCTGGTCTAGGGTAATACTGAGTGTGGAGGCAGGCCGCATGTGGACCCAGGGCCTCCAGTTGGCCATCCACGGCATTTAGGAATTACCTTCAAACATTCACGTTATTGTCATTCATCATTTTCATTGATTTACAGTGACTGGCATGTGGCTCGGATTGCGATTTTTCTCAGCTGTGCATGGGCCTACTTGTGGCCTGTTTTCTTGTGGCTAGTCACAAATGTTACAAAATATAATATCAAACAGTTTCATTTGTACTTTCACCCTACGAACTGAACCCATTCCGCATATCCAACCATCTATTTACAGTAGGCAGACAAAACAGTCAATGTAGTCCATCAATTACAACAGATGTTACAAAGGCGGTTGCTAAAACACACCACAAAGACATTCTTTTGACTGAAGGCAAACTCAAATATTTCACAGAGCTGAGGAGGTTGATCGTGAGAGGATAGTCTGGGGCACGGGAGGTCAGACAGCCCCGAAGGCTTTGTCAGAGGGAGCCTGAAGCTTACAGTGCATTCAGTCATACACACACAGACACAACAAAGGAACAGCAGTGGTGAGAACCTTTGTGAATATCTGATGTGGATCTCAAATCCCAAAAGGTGTTAAAAAGTAATGAACAACAATGGGAGGCGTAGAATACAACCAGGGTAACTCGTGTCATGCCCTGCTGCGAGACATCTAAAGACAATTAAAAACTTCTCTGTATTATACAGTGTACCCAAACATTACCTCAGGAGTCTAAACAATTAACATTGCTTTTACTACATCAGCAATTATTATGTCAAGTGCAGACTTCATGCTAGTGCAGCTGTTTTGTGAGTTTCAATTCTAAAACGCAGCCTATTGTTTACCCGTATTGATTATTCAAATGCCATGATGGGCCAGTTATCTCCTTTTTTTAATCTTCTGTTGTTCTTTGGAAAGGGCTCTACTCTGTTTAAAGCAATGCTTTATCCATTTCCCTCATCCCACAAAACACTAACATTAAGCAACATTCACATTAAGATTCCCTTTTTTAATTATTTTGAAATGCACACAGGGATTTTTACAAGATATATTTGCAGATATAGGTTCAGTGATTAAAAAAAACACAAGCCCATTCTAACCTCATACTGATAAAGAAACAAAAAACATACCATTGTGAACTATGTGGATTTGTGCAGAATTTTAGAAATAGTGTTTTAATCTGCAACCATGGCACGTTTTCAACACAAAGCAGTGTTCAACATGATTAAAATGAATAACTAAAATTAATAGAGCATAAATATGGATGCTATCCCTGGTAAGCCACGTTGATTTAGTGAGTGTCTCCAGGTACATAATATATTTGTGATGAGGATGAAGGTGCTTTCAAGGGAGCAATCAGATACATAGTCAATACAGAGGATGACACAGGTTTATGGGGAGTGCTACGGTAAAGCAGAAGTTTACAGACTTGATGTAGATAAGCTCACTGTAATTAAGTGGTAGTAGCAGGGTCCTGTGCAGTTTTGTTACAAGAACCTAGCCATAAGACCCTAGAAGGTTTACAACTTCTTTTATAATTGTACATAGCCAGGCAAGTAGCTAAATCTGTTATCAGGAACACCCCAGTTCTTTGACTAAACCTTATCACCTTTACACTACAGACATGGTGCTCGCAGGGTTGACCTGCATGGCTCGGAGATTCTTCTTCAGGTCCTGCAGCTGTTTGGCGGGCTTCCCCACTCCCTCCTCAAACCGCCTTTCCACCACCGGCAGGACGATCTCGTGGAGGAACACGGCATTCTGCATGATGAAGGCCTTTTTCTCACTCTCCTGCTCGCAGCGCAGACTGTAGTCCACGTGTTGTGTGGCCGCCAGGATCACCTCCCTCAGACTCTCCAGGAACACCATGTGAAGCTCGGGGGAGTACAGCTTCAGACCCTCCTCCAGGAAACTCATCATCTGCTTGGTGAAGGCCACCACGGTGTAGCTGAGGTTCACCCAGCAGTCGTCTCCTGTGTACTGCTCGAAGTTGCCGACGCCACAGCTTCGCATCTCCTCCTTCAGCTTGGCCAGGGCCTCGGGGGTCATGAGGTTCATCCGTCGCCACATCTCCTCGGAGTTGCGGTGCTTGGTGGCCTCGATGATGATGTCCTTGTAGCTGAGGAGGGCGGATCGGATGTCCTTCACCAGCAGGGACTGAAGGATGAAGGTGAGGTCCAGGCCTATCTCGCTCAGCTGCGTGCAGTGTTCTTTGGCGACTTTGACACACTCGGAGGCCGTGGAGAGGCTCTCCTTGCTGTCAAACACCTGCTTGCTGAAAGCGTCGACAAACATCTTCATAGCAGAGCGTGACCAGACCACAAAGGCTGAGTAGCAGCCAGTGTTGCCCTTGAAGTCCATCTCAAACTCCTTTGCGGTCTCCAGCAGACTCGTGAAGAAGATGTTGCAGAGCTTGTGTATGTAGAGAAGCGTGGCCCCCTCAATGCGCAGCTGTCGGATGGCTGTCTGCACAGCTACTGCACGGTTTTTAAGAAACAGCTCACAGGCCTTGGTGGACTGGCCCAACCGAATCAGCTGCGACACAGCCCTCCGCGTCGCTTTCGGTCCACCTCTGAGTGAGCGGTCAGGGGAAAGTTCAAACACCAGCACATCGGTGAGACGTCGCACTCGCTCATCCACTTTGCCTCTTAGCTCCTTCACACGTGGGGTCACAGCCTCGTCCTTCAGATACTCGTTTAGTTTGTCTAGGAGATCCACGGCTCCCTCAAAGTCCCGTTGAGCAATGCACACATCAAGGTCCTCTGGGAGCTCCTGTATCCACTCTGGGCTTAGATCTACAGCTTCTTCAGACTCCAAAGGTTCGTCTACATCGAAAGGATTGGTGGACACCTCCTGTCTCACCGGGGAGTTGGGCACCTCCTCCTCTTTCTTTTTCAGCTCTTTGGTGTTCTTTTTCTTCTTGGTTTCCTCGAGTATTTCAAGCCATTCTTTTTTTATTTTACTGTTTTCTGCTTGAAAGATGCGACTATCTGGGAACATCAAGATTTTGAACATGTCTTTCATTGGAGGGTTGTCTTTAACATTGACCACAGCATAGCTTTCCAGATCATACAGCGCATTGTACTTGTATTTGACTGCACCCCGTCGGTTGGGCAACCATGTAGCAATTAGCAGACAGTCGTTCATGAGAAAAGCGTGCACTCTCTGGATCTGAGACATGTTGTCGACATCATACTCAAACAAGTCACCATTATACACCAAATACCTTCCTGGAGTTTCTTCCATTATATTCTTACATCCTTCAACTTTCTCGAGCAGTGTTGTAAGGGTTCTCTGTTTTACCTCCTCCGTTTCTTTGGGGAATGCAGTCAACATTTCCTTCGCAGTTTCGTCCTTATCTGTTGACAGGAGTGTCTGGGTTATGCTCTCCATTATGCTCTTCTGCTCCGTGAGAATATGACTCAACTGATACATCTCACTCTCCAGATATGAAATCTCCTTGGCCGTCTCGATAAACTGTCTGTAGTTTTTGTAGACATTTTTCTTGAGATTCTGCGCTGTCTCGTCTGCCAAATTCTGGATCTTTTGACGATGCTCTTGCAGGTCTCTGTCGCCATCAGACTGTTGTGAAAGCTGTTTCACGTGATTTTGTGGGTCGAAATTAGGCGATTCCAACTGCTTTCGCAGCTTACTATGCGTATCTGACATCCTGTAAGATCAAAGCGCATTCAGTTCTTGAAAATCGGAGCAAAATAACTATTCGTTTTACAGGATGTCACAGCTGACAAGGAAGTCTAACAACAGGAAGTTCTACACCCATTTTCGTCACGAGACCGGAAGTGTTAAAGTAAAAACAATTCGACAACTGGAAGATACATCTTGCTCATATCACAACATTGATTATATTCGCCGATGTCTTTGTAATTATATACAACATGTAATCGAAGCACCTTATATATTTGCAAGTGAAACATATTTTCGGGGAACGCCATGGACGACATATGACGTAGAACAACATATCCCATGGTCCCTTGTTTCATACCGACACAAAACTACTCATTTCGAAATGGCAGAGTAGCCAACGTTCGAGCTGGAATGGGGAAAAAAGATAACTGAAAAGGGTGTCTCTGTCAGCACATCCTTTTACAAGTAGCGTGTTTAGTGATACTTTGGATTATGATGCCGTAAATTAGTGATAACCTGCAAAATCAGCCCCAAAGGCAAGCTCGATAACCATAAACTAGTTGTCAGCTAGCATGGTTAGCTAACGTCAGCTCTTTTGTAGCTGGAAAAGCCGTCTCCCCAACACCTCCACCAAGGGGTTATTTTCCGCTCAACAATGGAAGACCAGGATTTTCTACTTGCTCTTCAGTTGCAAGAGCAATTTAACTACGAAGCGACAGCGTCCACGTATGATGAACCAAGTCAACCTTCCAGTAATGTCATTCCATACTCTCGTCCCAAAACCGTGTCGCCTGAGAGACCATTGTCAATTATCGATGAGTCGTGGGAAATGATTGACCCGAGCCCTGATGTACGAACTATGTTTCTCGAATTCAATGATATGTTTTTCTGGGGAAAGCTCTGTGGAGTGGAAGTGAAGTGGAGCCCTCGAATGACATTGTAAGTTCTGTACTACACCTTGTGCATTGTACCTTACCTAATGCAACATATCTGAGTTCATGTCTTCATCAGAATCAGATTGTTAACATGTTTTGTAACGGTTTTGTCCTAACAGATGTGCTGGTGTCTGTTCATATGAAGGAAGAGGGGGTCTCTGTTCCATCCGTCTGAGTGAACCTATTCTGAAACTTAGGCCACGTAAAGACTTGGTCGAGGTGGGTTGACAATGTCATCATGGTGGTTTAACAACAAATCACACAACTTGGGTTTCATTTGTTGTGTTTTACCTACCTTGTGCTATCTTAATGATGAATTTCCCCATTGTGGGATAATAAAGGACATACTTACTTATTTTCTGAATATGTCATGCCTTCAGACACTCTTACACGAAATGATCCACGCCTTGCTGTTTGTGACCCAAAACAACCGTGACAGAGATGGACATGGACCAGAGTTCTGCAAGCACATGAACAGGATCAACCAAGCAACTGGAACGAAAATTTCAGTAAGCACTTGGCTGATTGATTCTCTGTTGGGCAAATGCTGATTTTCATGATTTTATGTAACTTGTTACTGTCATGTAGTCACTGTCATGTAGTCTCAAGTTTAGATTGCAAGACACAACTTGATTTCAGCATATAATCAAATATATATATATAGTCAAAATTTACCAACTGCATGGTTGACTCAAAGTACCTTCATTCATTCCAATAAAGGCACCAGTTTTACGGGGTTCAGTGATGAAGTTCTCTCCTCTCTCTCTCTCTCTCTCTCTCTCTCTCTCTCTCTCTCTCTCTCTCTCTCTCTCTCACACACTCACACTCACACACACACATTATTGTGTGTTATATATTATTATTATTATATTATATATTAAAATAAAGTTAAAGTGGTGCTGCTCAAACAAAGATTGACTCATAATAAGTAAGATTAATCAGATTTATGTTAATCACACAGATGATTGTCTACTTGCTGTCATATTGCCAATCTCAATATTAGACAGGGTTCCCACTGGTCATAGAATACCTGGACTATCATGTCTAGGGCTGGGTATTGCAGCCATGTTCCTGTATCGATTCGATTTCGATTCTTAGGGCTTTGAATCGATTAATCACGATTCAATTCGATTCGATTTGATTCACTCAGAATCGATTCAATCCGTTCTCTTCTTGGTGCAAGGATTTCCCCCAAAAGATGCTGTTGCCTATTTTTATATAAAAATGTCAAAGGGCTATGGCTTGACAGTGTTAACAGATTGCTAATTTGTAATAATAGGCCTAGGCCTAATTGACTAATACCTACTGGGCATTTTCCATAGACCTAAATGAAAGAAAAAGAACGAAAAGAAAAAGAGCAATCGATTTTGTTCCCTGTGAATCGATTATGTGAATTTCAAATGATATCGATCGATTATCGATTTAATCGATTATTTTACCCAGCCCTAATCATGGCAATTCAATAGAGTTTTTTACAGTCTTGGAAAGTCATGGAATTTGAGCATTTTGCATGTACAGTCAGGGAATATCACGTAATTTAACTGTATGATGACTTTGTTTTGTCTAAAATAAGCTTCCTGCAACAGTATAGAATTCAGGCGAACATGCCTGGCAAATGCAGAGGAGAGTTGACTGAAAAGTGCAATTTGAAAGACTGGCTATTACAAATTGATGACCACAGTGCTAAATGTCTTCTTCTCATCGATATTGTGGGTGTTTAGTTTTACAAGAGGTCATGGAAATTTTGTTTTATGATCAGGCAAAAGTCACTTAAAAGTATGGTATGTGATGTCCGACATGGAGTGGGAACCCTGATTAGAGTGCAAAATCACAACTTGAGTTGATTTCAGCCTTTTTCTTAGTGATCAATATCCCGCTCATCCCCCTAATAATTGACTGTCTATTACCTTAGATCTACCACAGCTTCCATGACGAAGTGGATGTGTATCGTCAGCACTGGTGGCGCTGCAATGGACCCTGCCAGAACCGGAAGCCCTATTTCGGTTACGTGAAGAGAGCCATGAACCGTGCCCCGTCTTTCAGAGACCCGTGGTGGAACGACCACCAGCGCTCCTGCGGGGGCACCTACACCAAGGTGAAAGAACCAGAGGGGTACGGGAAGAAGGGCAAAGGCAAAGAGGGCGATGGGAAAGATGGCAAGGAGGCCAAGGACACGAAGCTTCAGAAAAAGCCACCAGGTGGGTGCAAGCTTCCTAGAAGTTGTTGGAGAAATTTCTCTTTGGAACAAGGCTTTAAAAGCGAAAATCTTTTGCATATTTTTTCTCTTTCTTTTTACCTGATGTACTTCTGCTAGTTAGTATATGGCTCGCAAATCATATCCATTTGAAAAACCTATAGGGATACAGTCATACTAAGTACAAAAAAAACAACAACAACATAGCCTCCATACTACCATTGTGGAGTTTGTTCAATGTGTGTGATGTTACAAATACTAGTAATCTTGTTTCAATAAGAATAGAAGTAATGGGATGTAATGTACAGTATGATCTCTTTGACATGACAGACTAATCTTTCATTATCATTTGTAAAAGACATTGGTTTGCCTTGTTGTGTATGAAATGTGCTATATAAATTGCCTTGTCTTGACACAGCATGAAATCCAATTCCTTTATGTAACACATGCCGCAGAATGGCATCTTTGCTAATTGTTCACTGACCACAATCGGTAATGCAAATTATTAACCTTATTCATGATACACACTAATGTGTTCATTATTCTCCATTTTGTCCTTGTCTTCTAAGCAGTGTCGGGATCGCAGGACATCCGGAACATCATTGCATTCAGTGGGAAGGGCTTTGTGCTGGGAGGGGGAAGCTCACAGCCTTCCAGCTCCACTCAAAAACCTCCGTGGCAGAGTCCCCCCAAACCTGTCAACATTCCCCCCAAATCACTGGAATCACCTCCACGCCCACCTCCTGAGGTGAGAAAAATAAACTTTGGGCAGAGTGAGAATGGCTTGAAAAAGCCCAGCGGAAACACTGTGATGACTGCTGTGAAGAAATCAATAGCCAACCATAGTGCCTTTGTCAACATTAAAGGCTCGCCAGTTCGCGTGACCAAAACCACTGGGCGGCTGATCAAGAAATCAGCTGATCAGGCGAAAACCCAGCGGGTGTTTCAGGACATTTTTGGTGATGTGGCCTCACCTGCGGCATCACCTGAAAAGACAAAAAGCACATCAGACGCAGCGTCTAAATCCAGAACACCGCTCCGCAGTAATGTTAACAACACACAAGTTGGGATCAGAAGCTTGGACTCGAAGCCTGCCACACAGTCGAGCCCAGGTCAAATTCCGTCAACCTCAACGGCCTTCGACAGACCCCAGACCAGCAGTGCAGGAGGGTCAGGACAGCCAAGCCCAAGTGGCATTCCATCAACCTCAAGGCCTTTCAACAGACCTCAGGCCAGCGGTGCAGCAGGGTCGAAATTTGGGTCTGTGAATCCATTCCAGTCGAGATTTCCCAAGAGCCCCCAGAAATCAGAATATGTAACTCCAGGGTCCAGGTCTGTGGATCCGTTCCAGGCAAGAGTCCCTAAAAGCCCCCAGAGGCCAGGAACCGTAACTCCTGGGTCCAGGAAAAGACCACTGGACAGCACCTCATCTCCACCCATATCCAAGTACTTCAAGACGTCCTCTTCACCACAGAAGAACAGCCTGCCGGTAAGACAGGCTGCTTCTTCGGCTCCCCCTGCTGGTCCAAGTGCAGTACCACAGCCAAGTGCTCCCATAAGCATGAACCAGATCATGGTAAGCTGCCCAGTGTGCCAGACCAAAGTGCCTGAAGTTGAAATTAATCGCCACCTTGACTCTTGTCTCTCAGAGAACATGATCAATTTTGGGACTGACTGAAAAGACTTAACAAAGGTTTGATTTTGCTTCTTCCCTTTGCCACCCACTCCAAGCAAACAAAAGGTTTCTTCAGAACAACAGTGGTGCTGCAAGATGGTCACCATGTGCTAAAAATGTTGCTTATTTGAAAGGTTTATATAAACTTACACTTATTTGAAAGTATATAACAAGAGAGCACCAAAAGCGTTATTCCAAGGTCAGCCACACAACTAAAACACTTATATATACAGTAGGGATGCACGATGTATCGGCCAGATGTATCGGTATCGGCCGATATTTGACATTTCTCAACACATCGGACATCGGTCCAATGTGTAAAACTGGGCCGATGTTAAGTCCGATGTTTTTTTTCTATGTTACGGTTCTAAAAGATTGGACTTGACAGTGACTTTCATTGTTTGTCTCCTAGTTTGTCTCTATTTTTTAATCTAATTTTATCACAGGGAGTTAAAACGTGTTTTTGGAAATTAGAGGACATTCAAAAATGCTGTTTGTTTGCATAATTGTCAGTCTGTATTAAATGTAATCTCTTAAAAAAAAAAACATCGGTATCGGTTAATATCGGTTATCGGCGAAAACGGCAATATCAATATCGGATATCGGTATCGGCCGAATTTTTTCACATCGTGCATCCCTAATATACAGTATATACTGTATAAAACGAGCAAAAAAACTAAAGCACTAAAGAGCTGTGGCATTTTACAATATGTTATATTAATTACTAGCAGTCAGCGTATGAGCTGCCTAGTTACCAGCAATGTTGCTACCAGTGCGAACAGGGCCTTAGGCTCTCAGAGTGGTTTACTTGCTGTGCACTTTACATCCATATTATGTTTATGTTGATTTGCTGCAGCGGAAGGTGAGGGCTAACTTTAGCTTTCCCATTTGTACTCAAAAGATGTTCTGCATGCTGCGGTGGGAAGTATTGGTTTTCTGTGCTGCTTACGGCAGATCTGATCCAGAAGTGGGCTAGACTGCCTCGCCTCTCTCTCTCTCTCTCTCTCTCTCTCTCTCTCTCTCTCTCTCTCTCTCTCTCTCTCTCTCTCTCTCTCTCTCTCTCTCTCTCTCTCTCTCTCTCTCTCTCTCTCTCTCCCTCTCTCCCCTCCCCCAGTCACTGACTGCAGTCTCAAGTTTTGCCCTGGGAAGAGTTTGTCATTTTGTGCTGACTGTGTAGGATTAGGTTTCACACTCGCGTGCTGTTCGTTTTTAGCTGGCTTTCAGGAGTCATCTAGCGCATGCCAAGGTCAGACTGTAGGGCATGTACATGCCATCATCAGCAACGACACTATCGGCTCCCTCCTGTCACATGTTCATTCAGCACACTAAATCAGATTGAAGAATAACGTTCCGAAATGTAGACTGGAGGAGAGATTGGTTCAAAATAATGTTTCAGAGTGTGACAAGTTTTTATGTTTTAGGCATCGGTTGCAGTTGACTTAAATATTATGATGGTGGTGATTAAAATTTCCAGACTGCTCGAGCAGCGTGTTCTACCTCATGGGAATGTCTTTGTTTTAATAAATTGCGAGTAAAAAATAATCTATGTTTTCCAGTTGCAAGAGAAGGATTTCAGAGTTTTATATGTTGACAGATTTTCATTGTCAGTACTGTTTTACACATTTTTTTAAACAAATAAATAAATCTTTTGTTAATATAAGCTCTCTGTGTTCTATCTTTAAATGTTGTCTTTTAATCTGATCTTTATCCATTAACCCCGTTAACCCTCTCATTTCCTTCTCAAGATGTCTGGTTAAATTGACCAGAAGCAATAACATCTTCATTGAATGCATCCCCCATGTCTGTGCTTTTGCATGCTCCAGTGACTTTGAATAGAGTCTTGTGTCCTTTCGAGGCAACTAGGAAGACTGCTCAGACTTGTGTGTGTTTGCGTGTGTGTTGGCTTGGTGTCTAGTACAATGAATGCAGATTTGATTGTTTTGTTTTTTTTAACCAACTAGCAGCTGCCTCTGCAGGTGCCGACAAGCTTTTTTTTCTGTATTTTACAAAAGCACAATACTCATTTAGGTGAGTGTGGGTGGCAGCCTACTCGGCCTGCTGTTAAGTTAAGAGTTAATATCGCTATCTGCATGGTTATTGCCACACAGGGGTGTAGCTATAGGAAAAGTTGAGGGCCTTGCAATGAAAATTGATTACAGAGGGGACATTGGTTGCAATATAGACACACACACACTTTTAACACTAATATTAACAATTGCAGTGCCTAAAATATTATTCTTTCGATTGGAACTTTTATTCTGAAAAAGATGGAGGCAAATGTTATCAGGTTTTGTGTCATTCTGTCTTTGTTTAAAGGCAGAACTGGGTTCATACTGAAGATGCGCATTCCAAAGAGTAGCAGAATAATACCCTGCTGGCCTGCTTTTAATTCAGTAGTTGTGTCAACACTATTTTATGGTGTCACATCCCTTTCTATGGTCCACATATGACACTCCCGATGCCATTGTCTTTTTGTGTGGAAGGGGTTTGGTGCCAGACACAAGCAAAGGTCGAGGGGGCTGGACAGCCCACCATCTGTCCTGTGACACCAGGGACCAGCAGAGATGTGTGTCACAACACAACCACTGGGACAGTGGCTACGTGAATGCACATATGGGGTGGACAGCTTGGGCCATGATGCAACTTACTTGTGCAGGGCTTTGTGCCTTTTGTTAGTTTCACCTCCAAGTAGGCCTATATACAGGTCAGGTGTATATGTGTAGGCTATTGGTCATATGAGCCTAAACAGATCATCACATATTGGAAACTTCAGACAGTTCTTTATACATGTAGTATTACAGTGCCCTCCATTATTATTGGCACCCCTGGTTGAGGTGTTTTTTAGCTTCCAAATATTATTATTTTTCTCTAAATAATATGGGACCTTAATGGAAAAAAAGAGAAAAATCCAACCTTCAATACAAGTGCATTTATTCAGTGGGGAAAAAATCCCACATAAAGAAATAATTATTTGACATCAAATATTGTGTGTCACAATTATTAGCACCCCTGTTGTTAATATTTTGTACAACCCCCTTTTGCCAACAAAACAGCACCTAATCTTCTCCTATAATGTTTCACAAGATGGGAAAAGACAGAAAGAGGGATATTCAGCCATTCCTCTTTGCAGAATCTCTCTAAATCATCCAGAGACCTGGGTCCTCTCCTCTGTACTCTCCTCTTCAGCTCACCCCACAGGTTCTCAATGGGGTTGAGGTCTGGGGACTGAGATGGCCATGGGAGGAGCTTGATTTTGTGTCTGGTTAACCATTTCTGTGTAGATTTGGCCATATGTTTAGGGTCATTGTCTTGCTGAAAGACCCAGTGACGACCCATCTTCAGCTTTCGGGCAGAGGGCAACAGATTTTGATTTAAAATGTCCTGGTATTTCAAAGCATTCATGATGCCATGCACCCTAACAAGCTTCCCAGGGCCTTTGGAAGCGAAACAGCCCCACAGCATCACTGACCCACCCCCATACTTCACAGTGGGTATGAGGTGCTTTTCAGCATGCGCATCTTTCGTGGCACGCCAGACCCACTTAGAGTGTTTGTTGCCAAAAAGCTCAATCTTGGTCTCATCTGACCAAAGCACACGGTCCCAGTTGAAGCCCCAATACCGCTTGGCGAACTCCAGACGTTTGCGTTTATGATTGTGGGTGAGGAAAGGTTTTCTCCGTGCATGCCTCCCAAACAGCTTGTTGGCGTGTAGACAGCGCCTGATGGTTGATTTGGAGACTTTGTGACCCCAGGATGCTAACATTTGTTGTAATTCTGTAACAGTGAGCTTTGGAGATATTTTGATTTCTCTTACCATCCTCCTCACTGTGCGTGGTGGCAAAATAAACTTGGGTCCTCGTCCAGGCTTGTTTACCACTGTTCCAGTTGTTTTGAACTTCTTAATTATTCCTCTCACAGTAGATATGGGCAGCTGCAGTTAAGTGGCAATCTTCTTGTAGCCTCTGCTCTTTCTGGATAAGAGAAATGGCCTCGGTGTCACGTCATATTTATACCCCAGGGAAACAGGAAGTGATGAATTACTAATTTAATGTTCCTACATACTCTGGTAAACTTTGTAAACTACTGTAGAAATGACAGAAATGCTTCAATTATATTTATTTCCTGGGAATTCTTAAGGGTGCCAATAATTGTGGAACAGGTGATTTAATGAAAAATAATTATTTTTTAGTCAGGGATTTTTTTTATTTTCCTACAATTCATTTGAGTTGAAGGCTACATTTTCCTAAAATTTTCAGTGTGACAGTATTCTTCTGCAATAAACACTGAATTTATTTTAAGGCTTTTAACACATCTCAACCAGGGGTGCCAATAATTATGGAGGGCACTGTATAATAATGCAAAAAACAAGCATGGGTGTCTGTTAGACCTTATTTATGGAGAAAATGTGAATATACCGTTGAAAACACAGTTCGATTATAACGCAATATGAGAATGTAAATAGAAGCTTGGGTTTCAGGGACCCCTTGGCTCTTGGGCCAAATAGGAATGTGCAATAATCTGCCCTCCTTGACAATAGAGATCAAGTAGGTTTTATTGTCAATTTCTTTACATGCACTGGTCATACAAAGAATTTGAAATTACATTTCTTGCTTTCCCATACAGACATAGACTAATCTAGGTAAGGACATAGACAGTATAGACATAGACAGTACTTATACATGGACTTAAGACAGTATGGACATAGACAGTGCTCATACAGACATTTAAAGTGCAAGACTGGACAACAGAAGACTTGTAGAGGACATACATTCATTTGATGTTATTGCATGTTTGGGACTACCTTATTGCACAGATCACACTACTGAAAGGGCTACGCACAAACTCAAACACAAACATTCATGTGTTTTTAAATGTGTGCATTTTGTGTAGTAAGAGTGTCTTGATTTTTCATGAATATTCAGTACCTCCGTCACCCAGGGTGACGCCCAGTCAGCCTTGAACAGAATTAAAGAGACAGGAAGTGAGAGTAGACGCTGGCTGGCTGGGAGAGAGCGGAGTTGTTGTGGAGCGTTGGGTAGCGCCCTGCTGAAATAGCTCGCTATTATTCACGAGGGCGTCGCACAGGACTTGGATAAATGCAGTGATTCACCTCTGAGTTAGTTATTTCCTCAAACCTCCGTTAAGTACGATCGTGTCCCGTATATTCTGAGAGAAATGAATGGTAAATCATCGAACAACACAGCAGGCGGAATGCTGGCCTGTATTGAGGGACTACCCCCACTGCCGAAGAGCTTAAGCGGCTTGCTGAATTCAAGCGGCGGCTCTTGGAGAGAAATGGAAAGGATGTACGCAAAGAAGACCATGATCCAAGACGACCTAAGCCGTGGCCGCAGTAACTCCGACAATTTGCTGGCAAATAAACCCGCCAACCTCGATGCTGCCTTGGCTCTTCTGAGAAAGGAAATGGTAAGTTGATGTTGTAGCCGTTGTATGCTATGGGCTTAGGGCTATAAGTTAGATGGCTGGTTGGTTGTATGGAGGTGGACGGTGAACTGAAAAGCAACAGCTGCTCTGACCTTTAGGCCATACGCGTCAAACCTCCACCATCATTATTATTGTTTTCATAAATATAAGTCAGACGTCTTAAACTGTTACTAACTTTGGATTGAAGATGGGCACACAGGCTTGGCATTTCTACTCCGCTGCATTTCGTCGTCTAAACCAGGGGTTCCCAAACTTTACCATGATAAGACCCCCTATACCAGGGGTCCCCAAACTTTTTTCTCTGGGGGCCACATTATCGTTCCTGACTGTGATCAGGGGCCGGGATCAATCATGTGGGCTTTATACTTGGCCACTGCCTGTTATAACCAACATTTCTAGCACAAAATAGTTCATCGTTACAAGTCATTTGCAAAAAAAGTGAGTACTTTCAATTTGAAATACCACAAGTATTCCTTTTAATTTCTAATAATAACCATGTAAAAATAGCAAGGTGGTGATTGACAGTTTATGAGTGATAGAATAGAAATGGTAGGCCTGTTTATATTACAGTGAGATGAGAAACTATCAAGACAAGATAGGATTGCTTCTTTGGGGCAGTTCAAATGGTGAGGTGCAGAGAGGTGGAGGGCCGGTCAAAGGGACGTGGCGGGCCGCATCCGGCCCCCGGGCCTTAGTTTGGGGACCCCTGCCCTATACCAATAGATTCCAGCCAAGGCCCCCTTGACATGGGTGGCGCCACAGTATTTTTCTGTGCACCTTTTTTAAGTCGATAAGTGCACCTCTAAATCCATGCAATTACATGAGGTAATATAGTAAATATAGCAGTGTTGATGACTATGGCACAAATGAGATTTTGTTTTGCAATACCTTTCCTTTCAACCTACCACGGCCCCCCAAGCGACCCCTCACCACCCCCCACCCCCCAGGGGTCCCCGGCCCTCACTTTGAAAACCGCTGGTCTAAACCTGTTAACCATTTGGACCATTTGCTTGTGAACAGTGTGAATTATAGACTAGAACCAGCCCATGAAAATCACAATCTTCTATGATGAAACAAGCCTTTCACATACTGTAGCCAATGTCATGGTTGTGCATCATATTAACGACCTCTTTCATCACTTGTAAGAAGGTAGGGCTTGCTACTGTTTCGTTGATGTTCTAGTCTTTGATCTCTGGTTCAGCTTGCTGTGCTGTTTCTGCCATCCTGCCCTTGAAGTGCAGCTTCAACCCCCGTGGGGGAAAGCAGAGAAGTTTTCTCACGTTGGCTGTTTTTGCAGGTGGGGTTGCGGCAGCAGGATATGTCTCTGCTGTGTCAGCTTTGGTCACTCCATGAGTCCATCCAAGAGTACAAGGGCAGTTGCCAGGACCTCACAGCCGGATCAAGTGCCGATGGACCCTACGAGAATGGCTATTTTGACGAGGAGGAGGAGGAATATTTCCAGGATTCAAGCATAACCCCTACCGAGCAGTCAGAGGAGAATGATGCCTCTCCCCAAAATGGAGCGGACAAGGACAAGTGGCTACAGGACTCCTTTCACATCACTATCTGAGCGATGTGTAACTTCAGATGTCCATAAAGTCACCCTTTTAGTGTCATCTAGCAGCCTAGAAAAATCAGCTTGGAGCTAGAGCTGAAATCAACCTGCTCAGTTTAAGAGCGTTTTGTTTTTGGTTGTTTTTCTTTTTTTGTTTTGTTTTTAGGAAAGAGGTGCCTGCATTTTTTGCTGTCCTCCTTTTCTGCAGACTTTTTTTTATGAAGTTATAAAGGAGTATGATTATTTATTACACAGTATATAACAAAATAGTATTTCTTTTCCTTGTGTTTTTTTTCTTTTGAAAAGTTCTATATATGTATATGTATGTGGGCTGTGAGTGTGTCTGGCACTCAAGTATTCACGTTTACAGTACCGGTATATCCTAACAGACTCCTTTTCACAAATGGATGGCTGTGTGTATGTGTTACTGTACAACATCAATTGGTAGAAGAGAAGTGCCCGGAAGTCTTTGTTTCTATATTGTAGAAAACCTCAATAAGTTAATCTTGTCAAGGGGTAGTGGGTAAATAATAGCAAGTTGTTCTGCATGGGTGGGTGTAATGATATTGATGTCAACTAAGGAAGGTGTAAAATATAGGCTACGAAAACCCCTGCCATGTATTTAAGAAGCCATTTACACGTATGTTGATATTTTTGAAAACATTTTCGTTCTGGCCTCTCATTTATATGTAAACAGAGGTTTAGAAAGCGCCTTTTGAAACGCAATTCTAATACTCTTGAAAGGGGATTTGATATCCCTTTAAGGGGGCTAAAATGCACCGGCCACTGGCATTTCTATTTTCATCCTTATGTCGTGTTAATACGTAAACGGATAACAAATATCCGTTTTTAAAAATATCCACATATGTGTAAACGGCTTAGTCAATAATTTTCTCTACCAGCTGATCAATAAGAGCACATGGACCATCAAACAGGTAAAACGGCTATATATCCTGTGCTGTGTGCTGCGGAACCAGCCAAAAGAAATATGGTGTCCTTCTTTGGTTGTGGGTAAATGTGAAATGAGGAAAATGCTGGATCTAAATAGCGTGATGTGGAATCAGGGTACGCACAAGTGTGTTCCTTAACTTCTCCTGTCTTTCAAACTGCTAGGAGTGGCGTTCTTCTCTCAGTGTCAACTCACTAGCCCATCACTACATTCCTATGTTAAAAAGCATAGCTATCGAATAGAACGGAGGAGTGAAATCATACATTCATGATGTTTGTGTAGCTCTACTAGTCATATCAATGTATTGTATTTTTTTTTTATTGGCTAAGGCGTAATTGAATTCCATTGAGAACTAATGCAGGTATAGTTCCTCTTGCTACGCAAAATACAAATATGCGGTGCTTTAGTTTGTCTTCCACTGACATCAGAATTGGTGGCCTAACAATGCATCTTATTTATTCTCCTCAAATGGCATAAAAATACCTATCCGTTGAACGACAAATCTATGTAAACGCTTACAAGTTTGTTTACACAAACTGCTAATGTGAAACTGATTGTATACAGCCTATTTATATCAAAATGTCTGACGCAAGTTAAATTTAAGGTACAATAACCAAAGAAATTGTTACTTCTCTTTTGCTGAGGATTATTGCTAGAAGCATAATTCTGTATGGTGAACATAACCTCTAATGAATTGTCTGTAAACATTTCTTCTTAAGTGATGTTTTTGGCTTTTTTCGTGCAAAATTAGTCTTGTGCTGTGATGGACTGTACATTTTGACAAAGTGGATTTTTGTATGGAAATCATGGATGGGCCATTGGTAGCTTCATTGGATAGTTTTGAAATCTGGTTGGTAGACACTGCTGCATCTCTAATCATTTTTTGTCTCCTTTGCCATCCTAGGGTTCAGAGGTTTTTTTTATGTTTCTCTCTCTCTCTCCTTTTTTCCCCCCAACACAGTTAATTCTCTGAACGGTAAAAAACTTAATTCTCCCAGTCAAATAATGTCACAGGTCTCCTCTTCTCAGATGTTTCTCTGAGGTAACATACCCTGGCAAGTTACTGAAAAAAATGTTTGGAACACCTTCCACGTTATAGGTTGTACCTCTTACAGCTCTTTCCTAAATTTCCCCCCTTTTCTTGCTGGATTTTGGTTGTATCGGTGAATGTGGAATCAGCTGATGCGCTGGAGCCCTCCCAACATTGATGTTTGGACAAATGTTCTCATCTTGAATGAATGGATTCCTAGAATTCTGGGGGAGCTGAGACACAATAGATGAGCGGACGAACGGCAAATTGTTTTTCTGTTGACTTACCCAGCTTTTTGTGTCCCGGGCGACAGAAATTCTTTCACTCTGTGCCTTTCTATGGCCATGGACTAAACCCACGGCCAATGCTGTTGCTCGCCCCCGTCAAACTCACAGCACTTTTGTATAACTTGTCGATCGACGTCATCTGTTCATTCAGTGGACCCGCAGAATGCTGAAAACTGGAAGAGAAGTGTTCTCAGATGAACCCAAAACAAATGTAACAATTCACCAGCAAAAGACTTGTCTTCCTCAAAACAGCTCAGTTTTTGGCTTTGGTGTTTTCGGGGGACATAAAAATCTTAAAAGCTGTGGACTTTTCAATGTCATTTTTGTTGTATGACCAGAATACAGGTTTATGGTGACCTGTGAGTAATCAGCTGTGCATCGTAGTTCAAATATAGCAATATGAGGTGCATACGAATACTTCAGCACTACTACTATGGGGTATCCCCTGGTAAGAGTACAGGGGAAAGGCATTTATACTTGCAGAATTTGTAATGTTGCAGAGCTCTGATTTGCAAAGCTTGTTACTTCCCAGGCCTTTGATTCATTTTGGGTTTCATTGCATTCCTCCTATTTATTTCTCCTTTAAAGAATGACCATGCTACTGTATGTTTTGTGCGGAAGATTGTTTTTATGCTCTCTTGTGATAAATATAATTATTAATTAAATTGTTTTATTAAGACCTTGCTTGTGTGCCTTCTGTGTTGAAATGAAACGTTGCCATGTATTTTGAGTGAGATTCATGGTTTTGTATTAGTAAGGAAGCTGACTAGATGAGCAAGACATTTCAGACATGGTAATTACAGAGCCAAGTAGTCTATTACAGCCTTAAAAACACTTGGTTGCATAAGGTACAGTGTTTTAGGTAGTTTCTTATCAGATGCAGGAATTTATTAACAAACCACGAGATCTATTTGCCAGTCCACGATTGGCTACCTTGTTATCTTTCGTTGCTGGAACACCATTCACAGTCAGCAACTGCTGTCAAACGTTTCTTTGAAAAACTCAACTCCAACTCTGTTGTGAAAGAGTACATACTGTAACAGCGAGCATTTCTACATATAATGGCTTGCTTTGTTGCATGGCTGTACCAAGTGCAGAATATACTGTATACATATTCCCCTTGTGCCTGGCAAATAAGCCTACTGCTCTGCCTTGCACTAGGGCCCAGTTCATTTGAGAAAGTAATGTTTCCAGCATTCTACCAAGGAATACATTTTAGAACAAAGTATGATTATGAGAAACGGACGCACTGTATTCTGTAACAATTCCTTAGACATGATGGGACTGTTCAAATGCATCCTGGTGTGATTGGACATTTATAAAGGGTTAAAAGCACCTGTGTACCGAGATTGAACTGGATTAACCTAATCTTCATTGAAATGGAAATCCAAGGTAAGCGCCTCAATGCGCCAGGCCAGACCGATTCAAAGCCCCAACAGTGGCCCGGGTGTTTGGGTGCCAGGACACTTTCAGCACTGTGTCAATAGAAAGGCAAACAACATCTCTCCCCCCGCCCCAAATCTCATTACGTAACCCACTGATGTTTTTCTTTTCAAATTATTTAACAATCCACACCACACACAAGGGCAAACAAATGAAGTGACTGACAGTCGGATGTGTGCAAACTGCAAAGGCCATGTTAGCAGTATTATTTCCTCTATGATAACTGAGGAGACCGACCACAGTCATAGTCGTGCTTTTGCGCCTACAAGCAGGGTATCTTATTTGTTAACTACAATATTTCTTTGTTGGCTGCAATAGCCTTTAAAACTTATTCCAGGACATCTATTTTACATAACTGTCACTTAACTCAAACTCTTGGCACAATACAGTATATTCCTCCATGAGCGCTGAAAGAAAGGACATTACATTGCATTCAGCTGTCACTTTTATCCAAAGCGATTTACAGCTTTATAAAAGGTGGTTACAGTCCAATGTGGGGTTAGGTGCCTCGATCAAGGGCACTTCAAAGAGAGGTAAGGGTGGGATTTGAACCTGCAACCCGCTGACTTTAAGACCACCTTCCTACCATTAGGTCACGGATGCCCAAGGACCATATTTTCCTTTCCTACATCATGACTATCTGTGCTACATCTGTGCCAACCCTGTTACATAGATTTTTTGACAATTAAGTACATTTGACTTGACTATTCCTCCCATTGTACACAGATATACAGTACCGGTATTACATTTGATATTCTGCAAATTGTACACTGATATATTACACTGTTTATATTACACGGTACATTGATACAGTATACTATGTCAATATTGATTCCAATTGCTTATTAATATCATGCTCAAAGTGTTATGAAGGATTTGGACAAGACTTTTAGTTGTGACTTTCTCTGTCAGTCTCTTGTCAATCTTTCAACGGTGCTCACAACTCACAGAGCCTTGCGGAAATATTCCTGTAATTCCGCATGACATATGTATGTTTGTGTTGCCCTTGTTGTCACCCCAATTCGTATTCAGCCACACAAACCACAAATAATTAAAATAAAAAATCCAACACAATTTTAAAGACATTACTATTCCACATCATTTATTTATGTGCAAAAAAGAACAAAAACAAAAACAAAAAAACACACTCCGGAGCGGAGCAGCATACTCTCCTGAGCCCCCTGTCGGCCCTGTTGGCTTGTTGCAAAAATGGCTTTGATGTGATTCTTGTTATGCTAATCTGATTACACAGATTTGTGTACAAATGCCGCGTCGCTGGCTCCTGGAAGCTTTAGAGCGAGAGTTTATAACAATCACACACACACACAGCTTTTAGCTTTGGTTTTAAATACAGCTCCCTCGCCCTTGCCCAGTGACAGGGGCGGCTGTGACTGGAGGTAGAGCTAAACAGCATGCTGGGTCTGACAGAGGCTTATTACAGGGGGGGAGAAAACCAAACTGCGCGGGGGTTATACCCCCAAGCCAGACGTCGCGTACCGTCTCTCCGGCAGAATGGCCAACTTTCCAGGCAGAGGAATGTCTTTCAAAACACAGCTCTACAGTTATGCAGCATGCTGCTGCTGCTATCTCCCTCTCTCTCTCTGTCTATCTCTCTCTTCTCTCTCACACACACACACACCACACACACACACACACACACACTTACTTATTAAACAGGCACAAGTGTGAGTGATAAGGACAGTATGTCAAGTGGTGTTTGTTTTGTTTGGGAATGAGGGACACTTTGTGACATCCATTAACCCCTTAAGACAACGCCCCAGTTCAGTTCAGTTCAGTTCAACTTTATTGGTACCCGAAGGTAAACTGGGTTTGCAGTATAAAAGAGAAGATGGCTGTCCTTACATCAGAACCACAAGACACATGACACATAAACATGGAGTCTAAAAAAAACACATGTAGGCTTCACAAGGAAATAAATAAAAATGTTTGACATTTGACTGAAAAATACACATACAATATATACACACGGGGGGGGGGGGGGGGGGGGGGGGGGGGAGGGGGGGGGGCACCATGGCAGAAGTGACACCACACTCCTGGTGCAGCTAAAGTGCAAAGAGCATTTTTACAAATACATTTTTAACTTTATTTTACATCTTGTTTAGCAAAGTAATTGCAGCTGGGACAAAACTGCTTTTGAACCTATTGGTTCTGCAACCAGGAACTACCAGCCTCCGTCCAGAGGGGAGGTACTGGAACTCACTATGCAAAGGGTGTCGGCTATCATCTAGGATAGCCATTGCTATCCGCTGTAGTTGCTTTGCATACAGGGAAGAAGGGTGCAGCTGTGGTTCACCAATCAGTTTACTTGACCACTTAACAATTTGGTATAGGCGGTTCTTGTGTGTAAGGGGGACATTGCCAAACCATGAGGCTAAAGAAAAAGACAAAATTGATTCAATAAAGGAACGGTAAAACAAAATCATCATGGACTTATCAACATTAAAGCTTCCTCAAGCAGTGTAAACGCTGTTGACCTTTTTTGCATACAGCTTCACAATTGTCCTGGAAATTTAATTTGGAGTCAATGATGGTCCCTAAGTATTTGTAGGATTTAACTTGTTCCACTAGTTGACCTTTCATATTAGTGGCCACATACCTTGATTTTTTCCCAAAATCAAGGTGCATATCCTTAGTTTTGGATATATTCAGTTTAAGGTGTGATTCGTCACACCACTGGACAAAGTCTTCAATTATCGGTCCATGACCTCTTTCCTCTTTCTGTAACAAACTTACGATAACAGAGTCATCGGCATATTTGATGATGGTTCTATTGGCATATTTACTCTGACACATGTTTGTATACAGGATAAACAGGAGGGGTGAGAGTGCGCACCCTTGTGGCGAGCCTGTGGAGGAGGAAAGCTGACTGGACATAACTCCATTCACCCTAACTTTCTGTGTTCGATTAATTAAAAAGTCTAAAATCCAACCAACAAGATTAAAACTTAAAGAAAACTGTGTAAGAAGACGGTTTACTAAAATGTGTGGCTGAATGGTATTAAAAGCTGATGAAAAGTCAATAAATAATACTTGTGCGTGTGACCCACTCACTTCAAGATGCTTCAGGAGCTGATGAGATAGGGTGATGGTGGCATCTTCTACTCCTCTGTTTGGCCTGTAGGCAAACTGCATGGGGTCTAAATCATTTTCGACATTCCTTAAAATGTGCGACCTTATCAATTTTTCAAAGTTTTTCATTAAAATTGAGGTTAGGGCGATGGGTCTAAAATCATTCAAAGTATTTGGTCTACCACATTTGGGGACAGGGACCACAACAGCATGTTTCCAAACCTTGGGTACATGTTGTGTCTGCAGAGATTTATTAAAAATACACGTGAATATTGGGCTCAGCTGTCTTGCACATGTCTTAATTACACGCCCACAGATATTATCTGGTCCATGACTTTTATTTATTTTTGTCCTAAAAAAGACATGTTAGAAATGAGCTGTTAGACCACGATAGCAATGACCAAGTCGTAATGTATTACTAAAGGTCCTGTGCATTATCATTGTGGTGTAGTAAGGTTTTTCAATGTAAGGCTGATAGTCAAACGCAATATACGGCTGAAAGTCAAAGCAAAATTCTTTCACCAGGGTGATGACCCTCATTTATTATCTTACAAACCAACCAAATAACAAATGAAGCCTGCTGTATCAGCCCTGTGGCATTCACAAATCAAATGATATAGCAATACAAATAATATTTTATTAATAAAGCACTTTCCATGAAGAAAACACTCAAAGTAGTATGAAAGTTGAAGTCCATCCATCAGTTAACAGTTAACTTGACTGTTTCAAATGGCCCGGGGAAATACGTGACACAGAAAGCAAATACAGGCAGCATTGTAGCGCTGTCCACAGCCATCCTACAGAACATACTGTGCCTGTTTCAGCATACAGAGTAATCTCTCTCACACACACACACACACACACACACACACACACACACACACACACACACACACACACACACACACACACACACACACACACACACACACACACACACACACACACACACACACACACACACACACACACACACAAAGCTGGCATTCTTGGTCTTCACCTGAAGATCTTGAAGTATGTTGCAGCTCTAAGCTATGTGTAGGCTTGTCACAACATGTGGTTGAGAGAGAAGAGACACACACACGCAAACCATTTTGTTAAAGGCTAGTGTAAATGCAGACATTGTAATCTTAAGATGGATGTTTTGTTTAAACTTCAAGATTGACACAGGCAGTAAGGCTAGCACACTTTGTTTTCATGATTATAATATAAATGTATTTATTAATTTTATGAATACAGGCAGTTGGGTTTGTTTGCACCATCCAAAAGCACATCACAAGGGCGCTTTATGATGTAAAAAATAAAACTTACAAGGAAAAAAAATGGCAGCATTGTTTTCACATGTTCAAAGTTCTCTTCCTGCCCCAGTCTCTCTCTGCACCGGATGAAACAGTGAAACAGAATCTGCTTGGCATGTCTCAATCTCTGAAGCACGCACGCACGCACACACGCACGCACGCACGCACGCACGCACGCACGCACGCACGCACGCACGCACGCACGCACGCACGCACACAGTGACTTGTTTTAATTACGAGCATTCCAACAGAAACACTGACCCCTCTTTTTTCGCTTATGATTTCACAAGCAAGGCTATTGCAGGATAAAAAAGATGACTCTGGGAGGTCTAAACTAAAGTACATGCAGCATGCCATATGACAGGATGTTAGACATTTTTTTCCACTCATTTTCTGTGCAAAAAAAGAAATATATGCAGCTGTACAAACTCAGCAACGTTTTCACACACGCACATCAAAAACTCACATTAAGCAAATACATTAAAATGGCAAGTCACTTTGGCAGCAGTTTTTTTTCTCTCTTTCTGAGCAGTAAGCATGAGTGTTACAACAGAATGCAACAAAATGCCCTAACTGAACAAACCTGACCAGTGCAAGTTTATCACATCACCTCAGGAATCTCCCAACAGTCCCCTGCTAATGCCATTCTGAACAGTGACCTGCTGTGGCCACCCCCTCTCGTTTGTCCTCCTCCTCCTCCTCTCCTCCTCCTCCTCCTCCTCCTCCTCCTCCGGCCTTCTATTTGCGAGCAGGGTTGTGTAGAAACCAACTGCAATGAGGCCCACTGGCTCCAGCTTCCAGAGAGAGGCTATAGCGGACAAACTCCCCCAGTCCCGCCTGTTGCTAAATCAACAAGGAGGGTTAACAGAGCTGGGTTATTTTGGGTGGGGGGTCATCACAGGGTCACTGGAATTGCAGAAGGTCCTGAGTGTGCCACTGGAGCTTGTGGAAGGTAAGGGTGACCCAGGTCTCCAAGGACAGTCCAGTCATCACAGCCAGCAGGGACAGACGGCGGCCGCAGTTCAGGATGACTGCGGGAGACAGGTTTCTCTTGTCAGAATGGTTCAATCTATTTCTTTTTTTTTAATTGAAATATTTATTTAGGCCTTTATTTCTGACAGGGCAGTCAAGGAGAGACAGGAATTGAGTGGAAAGAGAGAGGTGGTGAAGAATCGGCAAATGACTTGGGCCAGAGTCGAACCCGGGTCGCCATGGTAGTAACCCAGTACCCTACCATTAGGCCATGGCAGGGCCACATTTCTTTTCTTTATGTCACTGGACAATAGTTATTATTTCTGCAAACAGGTATGAGTAGTGCAGAGTAAATACACAAAGACACGGTTTAAACTAGGGCTAGGGTAGTGATTATATTATCCAAATCTATTTTTTTTTATAATTTTATTAATGTCCATACCTTGATTTGCATCCCAACACTGTTTGAGGGCATTTCAGAAGTAGTAAGATACCAAGGCACTCATGTTCTGTCAGCTTAAAGGGACAGTTTGGTCAATTTCAACATGCAGTTGTATTGCTCACGCTACCCTTGACTTGTCAGTACCTGGTGATGCCACATTTTTCGGCTCAGCCCTTTCCGAGATATGAGCAATTCTAATGGGGGCAGCGTTTGTTTACATTTTTTAAAAATGAAACATAGGCCAACTCCAAATATTTTCCCAAAAGGTACTGCTGTTTGCTAGTTGTCTGCTGATGTTTTATAACCTTTTGGATGTTTTTGGGAATAAATAAAAATGTTTTTTTGAAATGTAAACAAAGAGCTGCCCCCATTACAATGACCAGGATCTCGAAAACGGTTGAAGAAGAAGAAAAAAAAAATCTCAGGCACTGACAAGTCCAGTTTAGTGTGAGCATTACAACTGCATGTTGAAATTGACCAAACTGTCCCTTTAACATGCCTTTATTTTAGGGGCAGTTACTGTAAAACACATTCAACACATTTTGTCAGGAAGTCAACTGTTTGACAGTATTGACAGCTGTCAGAAGAGGCTTTACCATGTCTTGCATACCAGCTTCCTTTTGGCCAAGAACCATTTACGGTACAATCATGTCACACAACCGCCGCCAACTGATTTCTAACATTATTTTTTTAGTGAACAATGATTATATCTACTACCAAATCAGCCACAGGGGCGGGTATTAATTCATATTTCACATGGACTTTAAAAAACTGGCCAGCTAGACTACATAGTGTAGACATCTTCAAAATACACAAAAAACACTTTTTATGGGTGGTAATGCTAAATACTAAGATATCTTACCTATATTTTTAACTTCTATGCACACCATTAACTTGTGCTTTTCCATCATTGCAACACACAGACACAGACTACAAATCATTTCCTAGTGACTTCTTTATGGTGTTTTATAAGAGAACAGTTCAGTTAAATAGCTGTTTGAAGCCATACACACCAAATAAACACTATTGGGAACTTAACGGTAGGAAAATCATAGCCAAGCATAAAATGAGGAGATTATCAGAGCGCTTCTCTGCACTCCCATCGATTCATTATGAACGTTATAATGGTGGTTAATACATACACTCAGTGAACCTCTGTTTCTACTTTGTACCGCTTCTTCCAGAGTATAATTCATGGACCAAATCCGCTTAATTTATTTGGTGAGCTGGGAAGGAATTTGACATGTGGTGAGCAGGCATTCCAGTTTAGCTCAGTGATAAAAGTGTGTGTGTGTTTGTGTGTGTGTGTGTGTGTGTGTGTGTGTGTGTGTGTGTGTGTGTGTGTGTGTGTGTGTGTGTGTGTGTGTGTGTGTGTGTGTGTGTGTGTGTGTGTGTGTGTGTGTGTGTGTGTGTGTGTGTGTGTGTGTGCGCGCGCACGTGCACATGCGCCAAGTGCTGATTTATTAATTTATTTTGGTGCTTAAAGTATCATTTTTAGATGCAGCCAAACTATCAAACTGACTGAAACAGTCTGGTGTGTTGTGAATGAAAGTCCTTGAGACAGAATCACAGCACTGAGCCAATGGGGGCTCAGAATTTAACCAGAAGCTGCCATCTACTGGTGCAAACCTAGATAGCCAGAGGCTCTTATGGTGGGGCCAGGGGACCCCTGGGGGTCTGCAGCACATTGCCAGGGGATCAGAGCAAAAACTAAGTTACAAAGCAATATGCAAATTACTACAGCAGTAGTTCCACATTTAGTTCAAAATTGTTCCTACATACAGGTAGGCTCCACTTTTGCGTTTAAAGAACTGAAAACAATTGTTATGTTCGTAATTTCAGGTGAGATCAGGTGAGATCATTGGCTGCTCTGCTCTATTACGGGTTGCCAGCTCATTTGAGGACAACCTAGAGAGCCCCCCCAAAAAGTTTGAGAACCCTTGATCTAAGCCATCTCCTTATTGACTTTCAATTGTACAATAATAACTATACCCGGTATGACGTGCTGTCCTGCTGAGACCAATGACATGATCAGATTATTATTTACTGGTAATTCAACAATCGCTGTGCCTCTGCTATATGACACCTAGTTAAAAAACTTTGGAAGCATCATATTATAGTATATTACCTGCTATGTGAAGACCACACCCACCTTGAGCAACGCTTGCCTCTAATCTCTATAAGCTCGATGTAAATCATACCTGTCAACATTTGAATAACAACCTCCATGATGTTGTTATGGTGGAGGCAAGACGAATGGGTGCTGGGTCAGAAATTACGGGAGAGTGCCATAGCCTAGAAGAGTACCGTACTAGAAGAATGTCGGAAATGGAGCAGGAGAGGGCTCAAAAATGCAGAAGAAACCCGGAGAAAACGGAAGTCTTGGCACCTCTCATACAAAGTACACGTCTTACCAGGGAAGCTAACGGGCGGGGGGGACAAAGGGGTCGGTTGTCCCGGCCTAGGGAGAGGGGGGAGGCAATTCTAATAATAATAATATTAGAATAATATTGCATGTATTGGCTGGGCTGGGGGGCTGCTTTCTGATAACCCCACGCCTTACCTCTTACAGCTAGCATGATGTGATGATAATATATAACATATAATAATAATAATAATAATATATAAACAGATAATAACAATAAATAGGTAAGACCTACCTCTGACAGCTTGCATGTTGGAGGTCAGCACAAACACCTTGACGAGGCCGAGGCAGAGGGGCGAGTAGTCGTGCTCCCAGATGACAGCGGGGATGAGGAGCACCTTGCCGTAGCTGGACAGCAGCAGGGCTTTGAGCAGCAGGCCGGTCTCCAGCGTGCCGCCCCTCACCCTCTGGACCAGCCCCAGGCACAGCAGCACCCCGAACACAAATACCAGCAGCTCTGGAGAGGAGGAGGTAAGGAATACATACAGGGGACATGTTGTTACCTTGTTGGTATAATAGTAGAGTAGAGTAGAGTACTATATTATTTATTGATCACAGGGGAAATTAAGGTATCAGGTAGCATACATACATATATAAATACAGAAGACATTACACACAGGTATTACACACATCATGACAAATATTACACATATATTAACCATATATTGCACACTCTTACATACATACATTCAGCCCGAGGCAGGTATGTAATAATAATGATAATAATAATAATGTTTTTCTAGGATTTACTTTTTTCATAAGTCCTCTTCTCCTGATATTTCCACCGAATGTATAGTATCATACAGTATTGGTAATGCCGAGCTACTGGTCTGGAACTTTAGCTCAGCAGGATCGTGCTGTGCCTCCCATGCCTGAACTGGAATGCTGACTGGTAGGTGGTGGGTTCGAGCCCAAAGTGGCAAACTAGTGCAGGATCACGTCAGTTACACCGGTGCCGTGACCCGGATGGGAGTGAGGTTTAAGGGGACGAGTGTAACGGAGGCCAACTAGCAGAGTTTTGTGGAGAACATTAGTAAACCTCCTTCCCAAAGCCTCATACCGTATCGGTAGCACTGAGCTAACGGTCTGGACCTTTAGCTCAGCAGTATCATGCTGTGCCTCCCTTGACCGAACTGGAGCATTGACTGGTAGGTGGCGGGTTTGAGCCCCGAACTAGCGCAGGATCACCTCAGTTACAATTGCACCACATGCGCAAACACCAACAAGACCAACTAAGCAGCAGACACAATATCGGCTACAGGGTCATTACATAGTAATGACTGAGAAACCTTTCTTCAAAAGCTACAATCTAGTAGCCCAGTCAAACTCTCAAATGGCATTGAACGATGCTGCCTGAGACAACCATTTCATGATTTCAACTACAGCCCGGCCCCTGCAATGGCTAGGTATTAACTAGGCTTTTATGTATTTATTTTGGACAGGACATATAAACAGCTTGACAGCAAATGCATGGGAGAGAGCAGGGGCGGTCATAGGGGCAGGCAGGCCGGACAATTGTCCGGAGCAGGACCCGAGATGGGGCACTGCCCCCGAAGACATCACACAAATCACCAATTACCACTATTAACATGCTATTTCCGGGCCATTATCACACTGCGATTATAATATGATATTAGCGTATTATCAGCAGTTTAAAGTATCTTTTTGACAATTTGCCAGGTTTCTACTCTCTTTTCTTTTTCCCTGGAGGGTGGTCACAGTTAAGGGGCATGGCCCCGGAGGGGGCACCACCCAGGACACCGGTCATTGCAGGATTGCCACTGGGAGAGAGATGGGAGAAGGATCGGGAAATGACCTTGAGCCTGACTCAAACTCAGATCCGTTTTACTAAAAAAGCTGGAACAAACATTCCAAATGGCATTGCATTGTAACTTTTGTGGCAAGGCGGCCCATCACAGATAGTGGAACATTGGCAACATCTAATGTTTTTTTTTTTTTCAGGGCATACCACTGTAGATACCACTGTACACTATTTGGATGGATACACAATATCATAATCATCAAACTACAGTGTTGCTGAGTACATACTATGGGAATTGTGGCTCTGGACTGGACTGAGCTGTTTTGGTGTTGTGTTGCCATGAGGTGAGCAATGATTACCAAGAGCTGCGAGGCCAAACATGCCATAGAAGTCCCATTCTCTGGTGTATCTGATGATGTCTGCAGGGTCACTGGTCTGTTCTGAACCCTGTAGCTGGGACCACCGCCAGTAGGCTTCGCAGAGAAGGCAAAACACGCACAGCTTCCAGTGAATCTGAAACACACACACACAATTCCAAAAAAAGTGTGCCGGTGTTGATTACAACACACACACACACACACGTACACACACGTACACACACGTACACACACACACGCACACACACACACACACACACACACACACACACACACACACACACACGTACACACACACACACACACTTTAGCAAATGGGTTGCAAGCAAAAAGACTGACTGCTGACATGTGATCAGTTCTGCACAAATAAAAGACACTAAATGACAACCCAAGGTTCTGTGATCTAAATATCAGAGTAATTACTTACATTTATCTCTATGTTGAACAAAATGTGCCTGAATGCTTGGATTTTGCACAAGATGGCATCGATCAGAATAATGACAGGATCGTATTCAATGTATTTGTCCACTGGCTTCTTACACGAGTCCTATAAGTAAAGGAAATAGGTTGTGTTACAGACTGATAGATAGCTCATAGCACCGTCGTAAACAAAACAGATGACCACATTCCTGTCAAACATTTTTCTTACACATATTGTAATCTTTAAAATCCCGTTGCTGTAATCACGATGAAGCTCGCTAGCCTCCTCATTGCACTCGATACATCTGAACACAGTTATCGCCATTCTAAGCTGTCAGAAATACAAAAATATGCATTTCAATGCCTGATCTTTACTATTTTGAATGCTCTCCACCCGGCGCCACAGGATTCGTTGCTGACTTCCTACTTCCTGAATCTGTTGTCAGAAAGGGCTTTAGTGGACGCTGTTTGGGAGATGTAGTCTTTTATAGTTCCGCCCGTGGTTTACTGACTGACAATCAACCGGAGGGTGTATTGGACAGCGAACTACATTACCAAAGCGTCAGCGCTGCTCACCTGCACTCATTAAACACAACATGGCACCTGCTGGCCGGGGTGTTGTGGTAGCGCTCTCCCTGCTGTATTTATGCCGAGCCATTTTTTCCACTGAATACTTTTCTACCCTCACTTTCTTTAACAGCGAACTCCACAAGCATGGATGCAGCTCTCCGCTGGAGTGGGAAGAGTACGCATCCGACTGTGGTGAGGGTTGTTTTGCCACGTCCTCTTTTACGCGGTGCACAAGACAGCTAGCCAGCTATCAGCTCTTCCTCATCATCTCAGGATGACAAGACGAAAGGTTCAAACGACAGCGAGTGACTGTGGAATCCAGTTTGCTAACCCAGCAGCAAACGATGTTGACAAAGATGCTTTCTAAATGGTTGCACATGGCATGGGCAGACCATTTGTGGCATTTGTGTGGACTGCGTTATGTCCTGTCATTTAGCCATACTGAGTTTTGGTGGTTTAAAATCATACAGTGTTTCCTTAGTTTGTGAGTTCACCTCCATGTATGCGCGCGCACAAGAATTTGAACATCTATCATGTGTGATTTAATTCTGACATCGTAAATATGACCAAATCATAGTCGGAATTCAGGCTGCGAAACAGCTCACATTGTAATATATCAGTGCACACTTTGGCTCCAGTCTAGAACTCCATAGACAACACACTGTGTTTAGTTGTTAACCTTATCATAGCCTCACAGCCGTTGACGTCTGGTTTTAATATCTAATACTAGAATCTTCCATACTGCAACTCGAAGATCCAGACTGCGAGGATGGAAACAACCCAGCCTGCGAGTCAGTCTTTTCCCTCAACGCTGAGAAAATTTTGGTCAGTCGAATTTACTTGTGTTGTATAGCTCATTGATTGATTATGCAACCAATGTGTAGGCTACATGAAAGTATACATTTGCCATGTAAGTGTGTTCCATTGACTCCATGTTTTGTTTTTATCTTCACCAAACCAGAGCCAGGCAAAATTGTTCATTGAGCAAAAAAAGTTTCCTTTTGCTGTGGACAGTCAAGACACAAATGAGGAACTAGGTACGCTCTCTTAATGTTAACAAAAACATTACATATTATTACACAGTGGCCTTTTATTTCAGATAATTAAAAAGTGTCCCTCACATTTTCAGCCATAGGTTATGTGCTCATCGGCAATGGACTTTATGATGAAGCCATCAAACACTTCTCTGTGTTGCTGCAGGTTGGTGGCCTTTATCACTTTCCTTCTCTCACCAGCACATCACTTAATGATAACTATATTCATATACACAATACACACAACATATGGAAGTGCTTCTGAAGTAAGACTGGAACACATAGGATGGCAGGTATTAGTATAATGTCTGCTGGATGGCATTTCTAAGTTGCATTCCAAAAGTAATGTCTCGTTGATGTGGGCTCTGAGTACGGATTGCACAAGAGGAGAGGAGATTTAAAGCTTCATAAAGCATTTCTTTGCAGTTTCCGTTTCTTCTTCTGGTTTAGTGGCATGCATGCGTATTGCACAGGGCATGACAGATATTACGTATGTCTTTCCCTAACATGTTATTTCCTGATCTTGTGTAGGGCGACCCGGAGTTGGTCAGTGCCATCTACGGCAGAGGAATTGCTTATGGGAAGAAGAGCCTACAGGTAAGTGCTTAAAGTAGGCTTAAGCAACGATGTCTTAATATGCGACCTTGCCTCCTCCACTTGCGCTTGTCTCCTCGTCCAGCCTCCTGGCCCCTCCTCCGTGGAGAAAACGATAAAGTTTCCCAGCTGTCAGCCTAGCCACAACAACTTTTGAGGGAGTGTTTTTCATTCACCATCCCAATTGCAAATGAGAAAAAGACTCTACAATTGAGCTTTTGCAAGATATTGAAATATAATGCTGTTGTCAGTGATGTCATCATGACGAGAAGCGAGTGGAGGAGGCAAGTGGAGGAGGCAAGGTCGCATATTAATATGCACTCACTGTGCTCTGATTGTTGTGTGCCCAGAATACTCAGAGTGGCAGTTTACGATTGTGCCCAATGTTTCCAAGAACATGTTTCAGTGGGAAATCAACTATCAACCTATAGCAGTGTAATAGACGCTAACTGCATTAACTGCATTTAAAACCGATTGAAGTAGGGTTGAAAAGTGTTTTTCACTGTCGGGCAACATTTCAAATATTTTAACCCAGATTTCCACTGATGTCTTGTAAGGAATTTTAATCAACTGCAAGTTATTTCTCATGATCATCCAGTCAGAACATAGGGAGTATGTTCAATGAGCAGATGCATACGGGACAAGCTGTTCCATGGCAACATGGCTTAAAACATTTTTGTAACCATCAACAACTTTAGAGTATGCAGCCTATGGTTGGCACGGCAGCACATTTTGCTGTGTAAGCGGTTGTGCCTAAATGCCTGTGTATGCAAGCGTATGACTGTCAGTTATTTCATTAGCATGCTCTTAATGTACTCGTCATGCTTGTGTATGCGTCCTGTGTTTTGCTACCCTCGTCCTCTCCTCTCATCCCCTCTCCTCTCCGCTCCTCTCCTATCCTCTCCTCTCCTCTCCTCTCCTCTCCTCGTCCTCTCCTCTCATCCCCTCTCCTCTCCGCTCCTCTCCCGTTCTCCACCCTGTCACCTCCACACCTCTCCCTGAAGGACATCAAGAATGCCGAGTTGGCACTCTACGAGCTGGGCCGGGTGACTGCGCTGGAGCCCAACAGCCCAGAGGTGTACGAGCAAAGGGCAGAGGTGAGAGCCGTGACCATACGCAGCACGCCAAGCACTTAGCCTAGCGGCGGGTACTAATGACAAATCCTCTCGTCATGTCCCATGAAGCATGTTTGCAAGGACATGGAGACTGACTGCCAGTGGGAGCATAGTATGGGCCGGGGGATGCTACTTCTACCCCAATTTGTTCTCATGTACAGTGAGGAGAATAAGTATTTGATCCCTTGCTGATTTTGTTGGTTCGCCCACTAATAAAGACATGATCATTCTATAATATTAATGATAAAATGTATTCTAATATAGAGAGACAGAATATCAAAAAGAAAATCCAGAAAATAACTTTGAAGAATATATTTTAATTGATTTGTATTCCATTGAGGAAAATAAGTATTTGACCCCTCTAGTCAAAGAAGACAAAATACTTGGTGGCAAAGCCCTTGTTTTCTCATACAGAGGTCAGATGTTTCTTTCAGTTAATGACAATGTTTGTGGATATATTAGAAAGGACTTTTGTCCACTTTTCTTTGCAGATCATCTCTAAATCACTTAAGTTGTATGACTGTAGCTTGCCAAATGGGAGCTTCTGTTCCCTTCACAGGATTATTATAGGGTTAATGTTTGGAAACTGTCTAGGCCATTTCATGACCTTAATGTGCTTCTGCTTGAGCTACTCCTTCGTTGCTTGGGCTGTATGTTATGGATTATTATCATTTTGGGAGGCCAATCCATGACCCACCTTCAGTCTAGTGGTGGTGGGAAAGAGGTTGGCATGCAGCATTGTACGTTTACATGTCTCCCTCCATCCGTTTCTTGACGATGTGAAGTTGTCCTGTGTCTTGGCCAGACAAACAACCTCAAAACATAATGTTACCACTTTCATTTATGATGTTGGAGAAGGTGTTGTTCTTGGAATCATAGGCAGCATTTCTCTTCCTCCAAACACATCGAGTTGTGTTAATGCCAAACAGTTTGATTTTGGTGTCATCTGATTCCAGCACCTCCCAATCATATCCTAATCCAGTTTGATGTTCATTGGCAAACCTCAGGTGAGCCTGAACAGGTTCCTCCTGAAGCCGGGGTACCATACATGCACTGCAGGATTTTAATCCGCTGTGGCATCAAGTATTTCAAATAGTTTTCTTAGTGATTGAGGTCCCAGCTGCCTTGAGATCATTTCCTAGCTCCTCCCATACAGTTTTAAGGTGCTTTATCTCGTTTTTTTCTGATTATTAAATTCCCACAAGGTCAAATCTTGTATGGAACCAGAGACAGGCCTAAGATTGATGATTGATGATCATTTTGTATGTCCTAAAATTGGGAAGAAATATACAGTTTGCTCTTTAATAGCCCATTTCAGCCTTGTTGAGTTCTAAAATCTTGTCCCTGACATCCTTTGACAGCTTTTTGGTCTGCCCCATGTTGGCGAGTTTAGTTTGATTGATTGACTGATTCTATGGACTGATTCTGCAGATTCAATGTGAAGGTGTGTTCAATTCAGATAACAAGTTGATTGGAAGTGCCATTTGATCTGCGGGATCAGAACTCGTAATGATTGGCAGGGGATCAAATACTTATTTCCCTCAATTAAATATAAATCAATTATTATATATTCTATAGAGTTAATTACTGGATTGTCTTTTTGATATTCTCTCTCTCCATATTAGAATACATATTATCATTAATATTAAAGACTGATCATGTCTTTATTAGTGGGCAAACCAACAAAATCAGCAAGGGATCAAATACTTATTCTCCTCACTGTAATTATGCTGTGCTGTGCTAGGGACATTTCTTTCAGTTTTAAATAAGAAGCTCTACTCAGCTTGACTCTACACTACTTGCAAAACACATTGACAAGTTAGTAATTGGCACTTTATTTTATTTTTTAAAGTTTTCACACCTGAGCTGTTCCAGTGAAGCCTCCTTCCTAGTCCTCTTCCATTGGTCACTCTCTACCTGGCATGGGGAGGTTTTGGTCATCTTAGCAAGCGTTCAAATTCATAGGAGAGAGTTTCTTTTTGAGGTTCATGAGTCACCAAGAGACTAAGCCACAGGCTTGAAATGTCTTCATGGTCGGTCACACAGTTTCCATGGGAAACGATTCAGAATGAAATTGCAAAACTCTCAGTGCCTTTTCAGAAATCTGCTTCAGAAATCTCATTTTTAAATAATTATTAATCTCTGTCAATAAAGATATTTGAATATTTATTTTATATGTATTTTCAAGTACAGAGTTTCACACCAAACTAACAACAACTTCACTGAAATTATAGAAATGCAGCTCATCAGAAATACGCTTACAGGGATTTGCATGTGAGCACAGCATGTACTGTTCCACATTCAAATCAGCTGGCATGTGGTGACATGCAATGCATGACTGCTATCATGCACCCCCGACCCTCCCCTCCACTCTGAAGCTGTGGGGAGTGTCTTGAAACCCCTTTCTGTTGTGAATTCCTGAAATAAATATAAATACAAAAGCAGGGTATAAACACACAAATGCTCTTTTTGTTGTGAAAAATTTTTTTATTCCTGTGTAGTTGAAATCACAGCCATCCAATGGCTTGACAACAAGTGTGTGTGTGTGTGTGTGTGTGTGTGTGTGTGTGTGTGTGTGTGTGTGTGTGTGTGTGTGTGTGTGTGTGTGTGTGTGTGTGTGTGTGTGTGTGTGTGTGTGTGTGTGTGTGTGTGTGTGTGTGTGTGTGTGTGTGTGTGTGTGTGTGTGTGTGTGTGTGTGAGAGAATAAGTGATGTCTGCACTGGACTCTGCATTAGATCACTCAACCACAGCCACCTGCCATCAGGTGAAGGGGATCTCAGCTTCCTCCTTCTCATCGTGTGTGTGTGTGTGTGTAGATCCTGTCTCCTCTGGGGAGGATCAGCGAGGCCCTTAGTGATCTCGCCAAAGCCATCCAGCTGCACCCCTCAGCCCGCCTCTACAGGCACCGGGGAACACTGCTCTTCATCTCTGAGGTGAGCCCACACACGCTCTAGAGGACCTTCTTAGAACTGAGAAAATCTTTGGTGAGAACTTCAAGGACTGGCTGTGCTGTGCTGTGCTGCCCTGCCCTGCCTTTTTGCTGACGTCGCACAGGGACGCTGAGAGGAGAGTACAAACGGGTCAGTTGTCTCGGTCGGTAGGGACACATAGGAGGCGAAGCAAGCGAAGCGAAGAGAGGCGAAATCCAACCGTCATCAGGTCGTCGCGGCGAATCAAATGGAATGGAACAGTTATGTTGTTGATTTGATTGGGCCGCGGCAGGCGAATTCGCTCCTCATTTGCATAACATTAAACTTTCTTTAATAATTTCGCTTCGCTTCGCTCCTGTTCGCTTGCTTTCGCTTGCCATCGCTTGCCTTCGCCTCTCTCATAGGAATGAATGGCAAAGTTCGCAAATTCGCGTGTATGTGTCCCTACCGTTAGGCAGAAGGGAGAGGTGGTCAGAGGCAGAGTTGGGTCCCCATTATGTTGAATGTATTGGTTTTGGGGCTCAGCCAAAGCTGTCAGTGGCCCTGCCTAGCTTATCACATCCACATCCAGCAGTACGTATTGCATTGTTGCTGATTATTAGGCTCATCAGTAGTCCCAAGCTTTTGGCCCTCGTTTTTTTCTGTTGGACACAAGCTGCTTCAAAGTTATCTAACTGAAAGTGTCTTTTATTATTGATGTCCACCTTATTACCACACCACACCCATAAACCCTGCTCATTTCAGCGTTTAATGTGCTCCCATAGAATTTCCGGTCTGCTAGTTCCGGTTCGGCTGTCCATAGCCCTTCTGAATGATTTGCCTCTAACAATTGTTAGCAAAATGGTAATGGCGCCAATTTTGTACATTATATTACACTTGGCTGACACTTTTATCCAAAGCGTCTCGCAGTTATTTGCAGGGTATTGGTTACGGTCCCTGGTTACAGACCCTGGGCAACATGGGGTGTAGGGAGAGGTAAGGGTGGGATTTGAATCTGCAACCTCTGATTGTAGCCTCTTAGTGCAGATGGACCTGTCGTTGGGCCTATTTTGTCTTTACTGTAGAAACTCAACTACGTTATGATAACATTGCTATGACAGTGCAAGGAGTCAGGTTGTAGGTTGGTAGGACTTGATCATTACCATGTTGGTGACAATAAGGTTATTACAGAGGCATTAAGGGGTTAAGACCATTGGTGGCCCCATTGTAACCGTGGATACTGGACCTGAGGGTTTGAGGGAAGTCTTGTTTGTAAACGTTACTCCAAAAATAGGTTGAAAATGAAAAAGAGAAAAAAAAATGTCAGGCCTGTGCCTTCCATGTTCTATGGTGACCTTAATATCACTCGCACAGGAAACTGTGGCCAACACGTAGTGGTTAAGTGGAGGCAGCAGTTTCTGTGTTATGCACTGCTGTGAGGAGAGTTAAGTTTAAAAAACTGAGGTGCCACTCCTGCAGTGCTTCACATAATCCTCACCACACAAGTCGTGTGTTTTAGTTGCACAGAACTTGCACAAACCGTGTACAGCAATGTAGAGCTGTTATACTGCCTCGCTCCACTTTGCATTGAAAACAGACTTGAACGATTTTCTGCACCTGTCCAGGCATTAATAAACAGACAAACTGTTTTTCTGAGTTGTTGAGTACGACCAAACCTGACACAGTTTTGTCTGAACTCTGCTGGAAGTGATTATGAATACATAACGTCAGTGCTCTCTGGGCTTTTTGGAAGGTATGCTCAACTATAATACAATCAAAGCTGTCTTTTAGTTTCAAATGATCCTCCAAATATTGTTCTTTTTGACACTTCATCTATAAAGATGTCTGTCAGCTCATCTGTTGTGATGCTGTCCTATAAAATTGGCCTCTGTTCTCTCAGGGTGTCCTGGTGTTAGCCACATGGCCACAGAATCCAAACGCTATCAGCATGCAATGCAAACGCTATTATCATGCAATGCAAACGTTATTAGCATGCAATGCAAACGTTATTAGCATGCAATGCAAATTCAAATAAACAAATTACTGTGGAGCCTTATGATTGCTCTTTGGCAGACATGAACGGATCATTATCAGGTAGACAGTAGCAGCATGTAACTCTATCTGATTACTATGGGGGAAACCTATTTCATCTAACAGTGATGTTGGTAAAGAGATGTCTACTAAACAAAATTATAATCTGCTGTGTTATAGCCTTTTGAAAGAGGAACTTGCAAACTCTTGGTGGCCGTTGCTAAACTTAAGGCATTTGTACGAGAAAAGGTGTGAAGTGTGTTCATGGGTCAATGACGTGTGTTTAGTAGCAGGCATCCGGTGGTACAACCACAGCTAATGCCCACAAATTTAAGAACAATTAGTAATTAATGTACTTGCCATGAACATGCCTTTCTAGATAATCCACTAAAAATATATATACCAATAAAATAGTGGCATTATCTGTGGTTGCACTGCCCTAATGTCTGCTACTACTGAAACATCATTAACCCTTCTGTGTGATGCGTCACCCTCATGCCTCTGTAGGACTACGTTGCAGCCATGGAGGATTTCCAGCAGTCTCTGGAGCTGAAGAAGAACCAGCCCATTGCTATGCTCTACAAAGGCCTCACGTTCTTCCACAGAGGAATGCTGAAGGTGATCTTGTCATGTATACAAAAATAACACATTTCAGTGCATCACATAGTCATATATATGTGTGTGCATTGGTGGTGTAGACTAGCAAACACATACTAATACTAAAACCAACAATAAACAAATGTATGATTAAAATTAACTGATGCCCACTGTTGTAACTTTAGGAGGCCATAGACACTTTTAAAGAGGCCCTGAAGTTGAAATCTGACTTCATCGACGCATATAAAAGCCTTGGACAAGCCTACAGGTAGGTCTCGGTATACTGAACTTAATGCGATTCCACCAATGTTAGTGTTGGTGGTGTTGTTACCCATCCTTGTCTTGTGGATCTTTGGATGTTTTTAGTGGCAGAGGTTGGGTGATGCAACCACTGTTTGTATGGATTCAATTATTATTTTCCTGATGGATTATATATATAGCCTGGTCCTGACCATCCCATAATACTACCATTTCATTTCGTATTCATGGTCTGGCATTTGTTTGCTCTGAAGCGATTGTAGGAAGCAGGAAGTTTGCACTCAGTTATGGTTTGAAATTATTGGACACCCTTTCCCCCCACGTGGGGGGGCGTATTCGATTATTGGCTGTTTTCTGGGGGGGGGGGGGCGTTGCGATCAAAATTCTACTGCTCCAGGCACTCCACAGAGAAGCACGGCCAGACTACAGTAGTGGAGCCAATCCTTTGGCGGAAGTATGTAGGATGGCTCGCGAGGCTATTATATACATGGATTACAGGGGGGAAAAAATCATTCTACGTGCAAGAAACATGTTGCACCATTACATTTCATACAGTAGTGACCTGTGGTTGCATCACCCTGATGTCTGCTTCTAAAAACGACAGTGACCCTTAATGATGTTGCCAGTGGTTTTTGCCATGTCTGTTGGGAGCTTGGAGAGTTCAGAGCTGGAAATTCCACCAATGTTGTGTTGCTTGCCTTGTGTTGATCTTGCCCTTCATTTTTCACCCTTTTTCGGTAGGGAGATTTCTGGAATCCACCAACGTTGTGCCGTCTGCGTAGAGCAGGGTTGGGGAACCTTTGTCTCGAGGGCCGTTTAGGTTTCAGATGAAATATGACATGTTTTTAAGAAATCTTAGAAATTCAATTTAAAATACAATCCGGTTATATTTTCAGGGGACCTACCTGTAGTAGAGGTCGTTTCTGTTGTAAATCTGGCTGCCTTGAATATACGTGTAGGCCTAAAGTGCAGGTGGAAATCATGGTTCGTGTTGATTGCGCGTCCCTCTGAGGGCTTAATCAAATTTGAAATGGCCCCTCGAATGGTAAACGTTCCCCACCCCTGGTGCAGAGCTTGCTTGTGTTGATCACGTCTCCGTTTTCCACCTTTCCTGTAGGGAGCTGGGGGAGTTTGAGCTGGCCATGGAGAGCTTCCAGAAGGCCCTGATGCTGAACCAGAACCACATCCAGTCTCTGCAGCTCAGGGGGATGATGCTCTACCACCACGGCAGCCTCCACGAGGCCATCGGAAACTTCAAGGCAAGCTGCAGAGCATCGATCTGTCAATTCAAATATATTAACAGTAGGAGCCGCCACTTATTTGTGTCCCCCCATTCCATGACACTTCCAAAGTGTTTGGAGATGAACTTTGTAAGGTTCAATCATTGTGAAATTCAGAGAACATGGTACAAAAAGAGTGGCTCCTACTTGTGGCATATTATCATGAATGAAAAAGGGAGACCATTCTCTCAGATTTAGAGAGGCCTTCGTTAAACTGTAGTTGAAAAGCCCATGATTAACAACATGAGGGCTTCCCAGTGTGTGATGCCTTCATGCATTGGTGGGCCCATTTGCTGGCAGAATCAGAACAGTGGCAGTGATTGCATTATTTTGTCTTGATCACTGTTATTGTTTGTGTTGTATTGTGATTTTCCTGCTTCTGCTGCTCAGCAGTCACTGTGTGTCTGGAGCGACACGTTTGTAAGAAAATTACAACTTGGGTTGTACAACTTGGGTGGAGTGGATGAGGTCCACCAACCTCAAGGCAAGACTATTGATTTTGTCTTTGGACAAAGGATGGGCTGGCGAACACGACTATGTAGACTAACAGGATATCTAATTATGGATGGCCACTGAGAACCTCTGCTCTCTTTTTTTTAAACATCCATTTGAGAACTCTTCAGAGGGCAATTAACAGACTGAGGCTTTCTCGGAACAATTGCATTTTCACAATTGGATGAAGTGTTCGCTAGTTAAAGTCCTTGTGGTTTGTTTATGGTTGGGAAGAAGTTGTCGGGCCATTAGCTAATGGAAACAGCTTTCAAAGCCTAAGCTTGGCCCTTTGGGCCTCCTTCCTAGCTAAGCTTATTATTTTCAGATGTCTAGTAGTACCCATGTCCCACCTTAATTAGGATATCTTTATTGACCGCTAAAACTAGATTTGAGCTTTAAATTGTGCCACAAAAGACCTTCATGTCCTTTGTGCTTTAGAACTATGAATGAATAGAGACGTCAACTACCCAGAATAGCAAAATCAGTATAATGCCTTGAACCAATATGAATTATTCTTAAGTGGTTCTGAAGTGGTCTGTCATTTTCTGGGCAGCCGTGGCCTAATGGTTATGGATGTGGGAGGTGGATCTCGGCAGGGGATTTGTGCACAATTTTCCCCCCTAAACTGGTTAATCTTTTTTGCCTTGTATTTTACACGCACGCGAAGCCGCCCGCAGAGTTGGCAGGGTTGCCATGTCTGATTGACCTTGTGTTACAGTGGTGGCCTGGTTGCCATGTCTGATTGACCTTGCGTCCCCTTGCGGTCCATTTTACCAATTGACCTTGTGTCCCCTTGTGGGCCATGTTGCCATGTCTGATTGACCTTGTGTTACAGCAGTTGCCAGGTTGCCATGTCTGATTGACCTTGTGTTACAGCGGTGGCCAGGTTGCCATGTTACCATGTCTGATTGACCTTGTGTTACAGCAGTTGCCAGGTTGCCATGTCTGATTGACCTTGTGTTACAGCGGTGGCCAGGTTGCCATGTTACCATGTCTGATTGACCTTGTGTTACAGCGGTTACCAGGTTGTCATGTGTGATTGACCTTGCGTCCCCTTTGTGTGTCCACAGCGCTGCCTGCAGCTGGAGCCCTATAACGAGGTGTGCCAGTACATGAAGGGCCTGAGCCACGTGGCTATGGGCCAGTTCTACGAGGGCATCAAGGCCCAGACTAAAGTCATGCTCAACGACCCGCTGCTGGGCCAGAAGGCCAGCTCCGAATATCTCAAAGTCAAATACCTCAGAGGTGAGACAGCGTCTTCCCATTAAGTATTGCCCAACCACAAACAGTGACACACTCTCTCTCTCCAGACATCCTGTTGACGTTATACTGTCTGCTGGGAAAAGTATTTGGAGGTGTGCGTGCGTGCGTGCGTGTGTGTATGCATCGGTATGTGTCCTGATGTCACCTTTTCTTTCTCTCTTGTTTTTGGCTCTTTTTTTAATGGTCATATTTGTTGATTGGCACCAGAATACTCTCGCTACTTGCACTCTCATCTGGACACTGCCGTGTCGGAGTATAACGTGGATCAAGATCTTCCAGGGACCTTCAAAAACCACTGGGCAAAAAATCTCCCTTTCCTTATAGAGGACTATGAAGAGCAGCCAGGTCTTCAGCCCCATATAAAGTGAGTTCTGTAATGTGTGTGTGTGTGTGTGTGTGTGTGTGTGTGTGTGTATCTGAAAGGATGAAAAAGTGACAATTATTTTGCAACATTACTCTTGGCGGAAATAGTTGGGCTGTAGACAAACTTGCGTGACCAAAGGCATATGAAATGCTGTATACGCTAGGTTACATCCTGAAATGCACCGCAGGGTAGGTTGGTGTCCGCTGTCCACTTTACGCTTTGCTACTTTCTCTACATCAGTTTGTATTCAAACAATAACTTGAGTGGACATGTTCCCTGTTTTGTACCGGTTTGTACCCAAGTAGATTATTTTGGAGTTCCAAAACAGGGATATACACAGAACTTAACCGACTCAACTCTTGTGTTTTTTTATGGTCTTCAGGGACGTTCTACCTCAGAACTTTGAGAGCTACAACACTGAAGTGCAGAAGCTGATCTGCACTGCTGATCACCTTGGTGCTCTTATGCAATACAACACGTCAGGGTTCCTCCCAAACCGCAGAATACACAGAGGTGGGTGGTTCTTGACCTATTGTGTGTAATATATCTCATAATTATCCTTAGCGCAGTGTTTTGTTGATCCCTTGGCCCAGGAGGCGAAGTTTTTTTTAATCCCGAGGATTAGTAGGCAAAGCTGTCTTTGTTTGACTTCTTCTGTTGTTGAAAATTGTTACTTGATGCTGGCTTGGACATGTACTGCTGTGAACAGTACAAGTATTGTTTAGTGATGAGGTTAACTGCAATTTAAAAAAATATATATATAAACATTTTGTCTAAATTTTAAAACGCATTCACACTTTTTCTTAGTTTAAATACTTCGTTCATAACAAAAGTAGTGAAAGTTGATCTAATCCAAATGGATCTTTTTGAATGTGTGCATGGCTCTCTGTCTCTCTGTCTTTCTGTCTTTCTCTCTGTTTGACTTTGGATGCTCCCTCAGCGATGGGGATGGCCACTATAGAAGTGATGCAGGCCATGCAGAGGACGTGGATGAACTCCAAGGTGCGCGTCAACGGCAAGACGCGGCAGATGCAGTGGCGAGACATGTTTGACATAGCCGTCAAATGGAGAAGGTGAGCTGCTTGTCATTATGCTGTCTGACCAGTCACATTCAAATGTTGTCATGTGCCTACTGACAAAGCATTAACAAAACACACAGGCCCTGTGCAGGTTAATCGAACATGGGTTAGTAAGTAAATACACTCACTGAATGACCGAATCAGGAATCAGAGGAAGAAGCATGTGAATCTGAGGAAGCGCACAGTCACTTTAGACGCGCTCAGGCCGACAGAGAACCGTGTGCCTGTTCCCGCACCTAATCTTGAACCGGCCACAGTGTTCACGCCGCAAATCTGTGTGTGCTGGAACTAGAAAAGTTGATTTGTGATGTGAACCGATGCAAACCGTGTTTTTAGTAGACTATCTAAGAAGCATATTCATTTCAGCATATCAACCACCAATTACTAATTCATTTATGGGCATTGAATGCAATTACTCCAATTGACGTCTGAGCCAAAAAAAATAAAAATAACGTCTTTCACTCTCTCACTTTTGCAAGCTGAATGAGGTCAACATATTGAGGCAGCAGAGGAGTGATTGTTACTGTATACCATCATGTCTGGAGGTGTGCGTAGATGATTTAGCTCTGTCTTTCTATGTGTCGTGGCAGGATTGCGGATCCGGACCAGCCTGTTCTGTGGTTGGACCAGATGCCAGCACGAAGCCTCAGCAGAGGTTTCAACAATCATATCAATCTCATTAGGTAGGCCTCCCACGCCACCCTGTCTGTCACCTGACACTATTCACTTTTTAGGTGATATGTAAAAAAATCTTAGTATCTACATCTCAGATTTCTCTTGTATTTATGTTCCTCAAGCACTGACGGTCTGTTTTATTTATTCTGTTTGCAATTCTTTCACATTTTTTACTTTTGCTTTTCTGCTTTGCCTCCTAATTTTTGTGAAGGACTGTGTATTTTTTGTACTCTGAGAAAAGCCACAGTCAAGTCAAAGTCAAAAGCACAAAAACATGATGCTGACTTGTTTGTACTTTCTTTTCTTTTAAACCAAGGCTAACTAATTGTCTCTTTTCCCATTACAGAGGGCAGATTATAAACATTCGATATTTAGGATATTTTGACAACATACTCAAGTTTATCAAAGAAAGAATACTTGTGTACCACGGGTAAGCAGCCATAATATATATATTTTTTTTTGCAATATTCTGTTGTACGATCATGTAATGTTGCAATGTTGGTCATAATTTGTAATAATAAAGCAATAAAGTTGGTCATAATTTGTGACAATTTTTTCACAGAGCGTACAACCCCAGAGGTCTAATTGAGGTCAGACAAGCACTGGAAAATGTAAATAAGGTTGAAGACCTTCTACCCATAATGAAGGTATGTCGCTCGGGCATGCACCACACCCACAAAGCAAAAGTCTCCTGACCGTACAAAGTACTCTCTTGAAGTCATAACTAAGAGGTCACACATGGCAGTAGTATTTGAAAAGCACATTATCATACACAGTTGTCATTCAATGTGATTGGGAAAAAGAAAGAAGGGAAAAAATGTAAATGATAGTATTATCTGTAGAGACTGTAAATAACCCTATTAATTGGTTGAAGGAAGAAAATAGAATAGAAAGCTAATAGAAATAGAAAGTTAATAGAAAGCTGTTTACAGCACTTAATGATATCTATAACAACGGTCTCTGTCAGTAATGTTTCTAATGACTTTTGCATTGGCTCTCCAACTCTCATCTAATACCGTGTGTGTTTTGTGTGTTTTTTTAAAGCAGTTTAACAGTAAAACGCGGGACGGCTTCACCGTGAACTCCAAGGTGCCCAGCTTAAAGGACCCCGGGAAAGAGTACGACGGTTTCACCATCACCATCACTGGAGACAGGTAACAAAAACAGGCAGCCATGTTGGTGCATGTAAAAGCGTCACCTACTAAAAATAATAAGAACTAGCATAATCATTGTAAGAGTTAAAAGGGTTGAATGACACGGTCAGTAGTGCCTTAACAGTTTGGCCAAGTAAGTCATTCTTATTTCAAGTCGTCATGCTACCACTCACAACACATCCATTCCAGATGTAATCACTCATCTGAGTTTGTGAACTCAGTCTGTCGTAAAGCACCTATTAGAATGGTCTGCTTATTATATGAGGAGAGTAAGGCGATAACTTGCAATAAGCGGGTGCTATTAGAGGGTTTACTGCTGCTTCTAGGTTACTGGTAAATTATCTGGGCCAGCAAAACGCTTCTTTGGAAAACCACATCTGCTATCATACATACACACCGCAAGTTTTCTTAGTAGTCGTAGTGCGGGAAACTTGAAGCAGGAACAACAAAAAACTCAATCTATTCTTTATATATGTACACTTTCAATGACACTGAAGAAATATCTATTCTGAAGTACTTATTCTCATAACATAAAGGGCAAATCCACATCCCAAGGAATAGGGTGTGGTCTGTCCTTTTTCCGTTTAATATGAGAGAGTGGAAGAAAATGCTACTGTATGAGTAGTCACTGGGCACAGAACACACACACACACACACACACACACACACACACACACACACACACACACACACACACACACACACACACACACACACACACACACACACACACACACGGTGTGTTTGTATTGTATGAAAACTGACAGATGAGAGTATCGGCAAGTGCCTCCGAGGTAAAGAGTGTTATGGTCTCCATTTAAAAGAAACCTGTTCACCACATTTTGTTAACAGTTTATTTAAGACTGGCAGTGGCTGTGGTGCTCACTTCAGTTCGTAAGTGTTAAGTGCTCTGGAGCCGTCTGGGAAAGTTGGCCGCGGGTTGAGTTTTACATAACCTACCATCTGAGGTGCACACTAGTGTCTGTTACGTTGAACTTCCCCCGACCTTGTCTTTTTCAGTACAGTAATTGGAATGTGCCTATTCTATCAAGTGAAACTTGATCGTACCAGCAAAGCGAGTAAGGGGGAGAAGTGGCTAAAATGTGCAATGTGCATGTGTGTTTGTGTGTGTGTATAGGGTGGGGAACATGCTGTTCTCAGTAGAGACCCAGACCACTGAGGAGAGGACCCAGCTGTATCAGTCAGAGATCGAGTCCCTCTACAAGGACCTGACAGCCAAGGGCAAGGCCCTCATGCTGTCCACAGAACTGGGGGTAGGTAGTGAACCTTTTTGACCATCCAACCAAAGATGGAACTTCATACCAGCCACCTGTCAAATGCTGATGAATTTTGGATGCAAGAAAGAATTAAATATTAAGTGGTTAAGTGACTGGTTTAATTATCATTTTCCCAAGTTGATTAAATGAGTTTAGAGGTAAGCACCTGGACTACTTGTTGGAGCTTGAAGACATTTCTTCTGCACTTTCCATCCTAAAAGGCTTTCTGGATATTGCAATGATCCAAATAAGCTGAAAAGTTAACCCTCCTGTTATCCTTGGGGTCTATTTGACCCCATTCAATGTTTAAAGTCTGAAAAATACATTAAGTACATAATTCTTGCTTAGTCTTTGATGACTTTTCCTAAATACAGTGCCCTCCATAATTATTGGCACCCCTGGTTGAGATGTGTTAAAAGCCTTAAAATAAATTCAGTGTTTATTGCAGAAGAATACTGTCACACTGAAAATTTTAGGAAAATGTAGCCTTCAACTCAAATGAATTGTAGGAAAATAAAAAAAATCCCTGACTTAAAAATAATTATTTTTCATTAAATCACCTGTTCCACAATTATTGGCACCCTTAACAATTCCCAGGAAATAAATATAATTGAAGCATTTCTGTCATTTCTACAGTAGTTTACAAAGTTTACCAGAGTATATAGAAACATTTAATTAGTAATTCATCACTTCCTGTTTCCCTGGGGTATAAATATGACGTGACACCGAGGCCATTTCTCTTATCCACTCTTAAACATGGGAAAGACAAAGGAACACAGCATACAAGTGACGCAGATGTGCGTCGACCTTCACAGGTCAGGCAGAGGCTATAAGAAGATTGCCACTCAACTGCAGCTGCCCATATCTACTGTGAGAGGAATAATTAAGACGTTCAAAACAACTGGAACAGTGGTAAACAAGCCTGGACGAGGACCCAAGTTTATTTTGCCACCACGCACAGTGAGGAGGATGGTAAGAGAAATCAAAAGATCTCCTAAGCTCACTGTTACAGAATTACAACAAATGGTAGCATCCTGGCGTCACAAAGTCTCCAAATCAACCATCAGGCGCTGTCTACACGCCAACAAGCTGTTTGGGAGGCATGCACGGAGAAAACCTTTCCTCACCCACAATCATAAACGCAAACGTCTGGAGTTCGCCAAGCGGTATTGGGGCTTCAACTGGGACCGTGTGCTTTGGTCAGATGAGACCAAGATTGAGCTTTTTGGCAACAAACACTCTAAGTGGGTCTGGCGTGCCATGAAAGATGCGCATGCTGAAAAGCACCTCATACCCACTGTGAAGTATGGGGGTGGGTCAGTGATGCTGTGGGGCTGTTTCGCTTCCAAAGGCCCTGGGAAGCTTGTTAGGGTGCATGGCATCATGAATGCTTTGAAATACCAGGGCATTTTAAATCAAAATCTGTTGCCCTCTGCCCGAAAGCTGAAGATGGGTCGTCACTGGGTCTTTCAGCAAGACAATGACCCTAAACATATGGCCAAATCTACACAGAAATGGTTCACCAGACACAATGACTAACTCAAGCTCCTCCCATGGCCATCTCAGTCCCCAGACCTCAACCCCATTGAGAACCTGTGGGGTGAGCTGAAGAGGAGAGTACAGAGGAGAGGACCCAGGTCTCTGGATGATTTAGAGAGATTCTGTAAAGAGGAATGGCTGAAGATCCCTCTTTCTGTCTTTTCCCATCTTGTGAAACATTATAGGAGAAGATTAGATGCTGTTTTGTTGGCAAAAGGGGGTTGTACAAAATATTAACAACAGGGGTGCTAATAATTGTGACACACATTATTTGATGTCGAATAATTATTTCTTTATGTGGGATTTTTTCCCCACTGAATAAATGCACTTGTATTGAAGGTTGGATTTTTCTCTTTTTTTCCATTAAGGTCCCATATTATTTAGAGAAAAATAATAATAATTGGAAGCTAAAAAACACATCTCAACCAGGGGTGCCAATAATAATGGAGGGCACTGTATATAGGGCCAATGTGAAAAAAGTTAAATTTCCACAAAAATGTTTTCCCTAAGTGCTGTACACATTTTGGTTTCATCTGTGTTCCTTTGGGGTCAATTGGACCCCAAATTATTTTAAGTGTGTTAGACATAAATGGAACATCCATATTTTCCTAATACATGTTCCAATCTGTCTAGAGTATGTCAAATACATGAACATAAGTTATTTAGAACAACATTTTGCTTTATTTAGGGCTTTAATAACTAACAATATGTATGATGTGGACGAGGGCCAAAACTAATTCAAGGCAACTTTTGGGCAGTTGTTGCACATTTTCGCCTAGTCATGGATTCGTTTTGTTGGTGTGTGTGGGCTGTGTGTGGGGGTGATAGGACTTATCTAAAGGGCGTTTTTATGTCCCCAACAGAGCAACAGTAAATATCTAAGGTATAAACCGGTGCAAAAGTTTTTGCTTCAACTCATTTTGTGGACATTAAAGTGGCTGGGGTCAAAATGACCCCAAGGATCACGGATGTAACCTAAATCTGAGGATAACAGGAGGGTTAAAGATGGGTCACCTCGCACATTGACTTGACTTTTACAGGCTTTTCTTTTCTTGAGGGCAAATAATCAGGTTAAATTATTCCACATTCAAAATGTGCTGTTTGCTTTCAAGAAAAATAAATTCTGTAAAGTCAAGCCTGTGTACTGTATTGTGCAGAAATTCATCTTTAACTTTTGTGTCTTGCACTCCTACTACCCTGAGCTGTGCGCAGAAGTTCGCTCTTTTTGAGTTTCTGAAAGCTGATTTCCAAATTAAAATGGCTTGTGATGAGATCATTCAACCTCCACACCTGTGATGGTTATCTCCATGGTTGTTTTGATTGACTCTTGTGTTGTTGACGTCTCATGTTTTTATGTTCCCAGGATGCAGACGCTGTTTGTAATCTCATCCTCTCTCTGGTCTACTATTTCTGCAACCTTATGCCCCTCTCCAGAGGCTCCAGGTACAATACACAAACACTATCTGGCTGTCAACAGTACTTTTACGCTTTTGAAAAACTCATTTGAAGTAATTTGAATTTAGTATCGCACACAATCACAGTCATTGTATTCTGGGCTTGATGTTGCATATTATCCCAAATCTTATTGTAAACCAGATCTTATTGGTAACTAGTAGAGGTGCTCCGATTGCTCGGCTGCCGATCATGACCGGCCGATAATGGCCAAAAATAGCCTGATCGTGATCGGAAAAACATGCAGATCAAAAAACCGATCGAGAGATATTAAATTCCTCACGCAACCATTTGCCTTTACACCTGGCGCTGCATGTAGGCGCTGGCTCTGCACAGCTGCAACTGCACCAAAAGAAGGCATCTTTGCTTGTCTTTTCGCCATTCCCCCCTTCATTTCCACCATTCATAACCGTATCTGCATCAACAATGATCTGATTTTCCGATCCATGCGCCGTTTACCTGACAATGTAATTTGCGATTGAGTACTCGCCAGTGAGCCATTTTACGTTATAACCTGTGTAGTTGCCTCGGTCAGCACGCGACAACTTCACGTTGTCAGCACAAACATGTCAATTATTGTTTTCAAAGTTGTAATTGGCAGTCAGTCGATTAGTTTGATAGTCGCTGAAACACCAAACGGCGACAGATGTGGTTAAAACTTGAGAGAGACATTCAGAACGGTAGTGGAGCACTGCAACTGTGGACGGTGACAGAGAGGGGAGGGGCTCTCCTCACGAGGCTGCTCATTTAAAGCGACAGGTTGTTTTTTTCTCGTATGTGGAAGACTATTTGATGTAATGTTTCAGTGTCAATTCAATCTTAAATAGTTTAGTTATTCTATGCAATAACTTATACATTGATTAATACTGTAGACTGTATTACCAACACTAGTCTGAAAGATAATAATAATAATAATAATAATAATAATAATAATAATAATAATAATAATAGCCTAATAATAGACATGTGCAAATTAAGATTGATTGGTTTATGGGCAGAAATGGTATTCAATAAGGATAATTAATATGCTATTAAAAAAATAGGAAATCATTTTTGTGATCGGCAATGATCGGTAATCGGCAGATAAAGATTTTTGGTGATCGGTATCGGTGATCGGGCCAAAAAATGGTGATCGGAGCACCTCTAGTAACTAGTTAAGTTTTTGCTTGTAACAAAAACTTGCAATTTGATACATCTTTTTAATCATAATTTGTGACTGTTAAGAAACCCTGGATTTAGAAGTTAGTCATTGTATTTTGGATTGCCATGGATAAAGGCAACTAAATGTAATGCATTGCAATCCATGATGTAATGTTTATTTTTGTTTTAGCGTGGTGGCATATTCTGTTGTCATGGGAGCACTCATGGCCAGTGGGAAAGAAGTGGTTGGACGAATTCCCCCTGGAAAGGTAATTAAATGAAAATATAATTTGTTTGTCTTATTTAATTTGTCATAATACTAGGGGTGTGTGTAGCCATTGTGCATAGGTGCCCAAGATTTTAAAGCTCACGGTTAACTTGTCAGTACACAGTTAGCTGGGTTGCCTTTTTTTCATATTCTCCATGGATATTCATTTACCTGCAAACCTATGACGTCCATGTGGTGCTGCTGTTGCTTTACAGTTGGTAGATTTTGAAGCCATGACGACGCCTAGTCCAGACCGCTTCAGTAAAACAGCGAAAAGTTGGATGAACCTAAAGAGGTCAGTTTGGGTTTCCTTTCCTCTACCAACTTGAGACCAAAATGTGAAATGGTACTCTTCCTTCGCGGATGCTAATTATGGCCTTTTATGTCCTCTGTCCTGCTCCAGTTTGCCAGGCTGGTACCAGAGTCTACCGTCAGTGGCGGAGACGTTTCCGACCACGAGAGCCATGGTGGAGGTCCTGAACACGGACGCTTCGTCACACTGTCCGAAGAAGTCCTAGCTGCTGGGTCCCGGCAAAAGGAAAAGGGCCCATCTACTCTGCCACCCTCTCTGCTCTACGTTCAGACCCCTTATTACAGTGCACAACTTTTATTTTTTAATTTTTTTTAAACACCCCCCCCCCCCCCACCCCCCCCCCCCCCCCACCCCCCCCCCCCTACCCCCCCCCCCCCCCCCCACCCCTTTTTTTTGCCATTGAATGTTGGTGTTTTGAGTGCTGGTGCACCAGCAGATTTCAGCCGATACACATTTTCTTTTAAGCTTGTCATCCAATTGTTTGGACATAATGTACGTTTTAGGTTTTTGGCAAGAAACCTGCTGCACACAAACCTGCGTCAGATTTCGAGCAGCACAAATGTCAATACGTGCATACATGATTGTTAAAGTATGATGGGTGTGGCTGTACTTTCATCTTAAGCATATTTTAATCAGGTGTAGGAGCAGAGGTGGTGGTTGAGGAAACGTCAACAGAAACAGGCCTTCAGGGATTTTTATGTTCTCCCACAAATACTTGAACATTCTACAACAAGCAATCTTTTTTAGTCTGTTTTTTTCCTTCTTTTCTCATGGTTGAAGGATAGCAATGAATTAATGTCATACTGTCATTGTTGGGTTGCAGTATCCAAAGCTCCATAAGACAATCATTTACTTTTTTTTTTTTTTAAAGCACACTTGGTCATGGTGTAGGAATCATGCGAAGCTTAGCGGTAACAGGAGAGGTGGACACATTCAGAAGATCCTGAAACATGTGAATTTGCCATTACTGTGAATTAAATGATTGTTGAAGGGGCCACAAAGGGTTGGGACACATGATTGAAATCATCATTGCTTACGTTCCTTCTCAAAAACTACTGTTTTAGTAATTTGACATATCAAGGTTTGCTGTATGATGGTCGATGGCTGGTTTTTTTTTTTTTTTTTTAATTATTGTTTCTTCCATTTCCATTCTCTTTTTTTGCACTGAGTGAATAATTAAAATCGAAGAAAAAAAACTGATGACTCTCCATAAGCTTTTACAACATGGTATAATTAAATTGGCCAGTCTGGTCAATAAAGCTCCCATGCAGTTGCATTTGTGCTGCAGCCCTTATCTGTGGTGGTTTACTACTAGGCTATTGGTAAATAGACGTTGTAAACTTGTGTCCTCTGAATTGTAGCCTGGGTTAAATAGACCGCTAGATGTCCCACTACCAGTAATTTACCTCCTGACGTGTTCAGTAAGCAGGCTCGTTCTGGTAGTAGTCTACCATAACAGAAATCATGGCTGATGTGGCCTGCGTGGCCAAATGCGAGGACCTCATAGAAGCACTTCAGAACTTTGTTCAAGAAGCAAGGGCGCTGCTAGAAGATGCTGAAAAAGACATTGCTCAAGGTAATTTGGATATTTTCACAAGGTCTGCCATAGCTAACAGTTAAAGGAACTGTAACTGAAGTCGATTTACTCGAGAATGAACAGAAACAAAAAAACAAATGGTTATGGACTAAGGCAGTTATAAGACCACCATAACGCAGTAATACCTTGTCAAGGTTGTAAAAACACGGCTTAAGCGTCCAGGTTTATAAATAACTGTCCGTGCCCAATGTAGCCAATGTTGCTCTCTGTAACGTTGTAGCGAGTTGAACGATGGCAATTGTGTTTCTTAGGTTCCCTGCAGGATTTCGCTGCAAACAAACTACGCTCGATGTTTGGTGTGATGGCTGCAGGTGCTGCCTTCTATAACAGGTGAGTTTCGTTCTAGTTTTAGGCTACGTTGTTGAAGTCATGGTCTCTGCACTTCTATGGATGTAGTCGTCCTACTCATACTGAAATATTTATATCCGGTAGATTGTCTGTAAAGAAGAGAAGTGAAGCGGAAGATCTGTGGAAACCAATATATCAGTAAGACAAATGACACTCATTGGCCATTGTCGTTCAGACATGGCTTCATTTGATTTTAATGGCCTACATTTCAACAGGAACGCAGGTGTGCGGGATGCCGTGGAAGACCTTTTAAAGTTGGAGGTTTGTTCATCGCCAAGACACACACACACACACACACACACACACACACACACACACACACACACACACACACACACACACACACACACACACACACACACACACACACACACACAATGGGCATGAAACTACCCAGAGTGTAAACACAATGATTAACAATCAATGATCCTCAATGATTAACAATTTGACCCTGACTGACCAATCACTCACTCACTCACTCTGGTTATGAAACTACCCAGATAGTAAACAGATGTGACTCACCCGCTGCTTTGTTAGGTCCACCTGGCTAGAAGCGGGTTGGACCCCCACCTTTGCCTTCAGAGCTGCTTTGGCATTGCAAACATGCTCAATTGGGACTATATAGGGTCCAAAGCATACTCCTAGAATCTCATCTTATACAGTAAATTCTCCAGTGTTAATTCAGCACTTGGAGAGTTGATTTTAACACCCATAATGATTGTCATGTTCCCTCAGTGTTGAATTAACACTGCAACATGTGGGTAGGCTACTGTGTAGAAGTGATGTCCATCTGAATGAGGACATCTGTTGTGTGATCTGTGCTACACAGGTTGAGTGGGATGCCTTTCTGGAGCGCCTGGATGCTGGGTTGCAGATGAGTGGTAAACTCCTGGCAACCACACATCCAGCAGAGGCACTGAGGGCAGACATGAACTTAACAGACGCCAGGACTGGAGAGTAAGAGACTTTTCTATGGAGATCTATAGTGCGCGCACACACACACACACACACACACACACACACACACACACACACACACACACACACACACACACACACACACACGTATCAAGCTGGGTCACGTGACTCACAAAACAGATGTCTGAAGTCCCATTTGGTTTGCCTCTTGCAGAGGACCACAGTTTTGAAAATGTCATTAACACTGTGCTATACCCTATTTGTTTATTTCCATGGTGTAAAATGTTATTTATATTCAGACTCAAGACTCACCATTTCTTGTATCCCTTTTAGAGTAAACCACACCATTGTGTCAAAATGGCAAATCAAGTTTAATGTGTATTTAATTGATATTGTGGCGAGAATTTATAGCACACACAAAGCACACATAAACTGGTTTATGACTGATTTAAAATGTAATTCCACCATGGAAAGTGTCTAGTCGGCCATATAAACTTTGTCCTCCTCTCTTCAACTTGGCCTGGCGCCACACAGAGAAGTGACCCTGGGTCGTTACTACGGCAACTCTGAAAGTCTACTGCTGGTGTTGATCCGGCACCTCGGATGACTACCGTGACGAGACCACGTGGCTGAGCTCGAGGGTCAAAAGGTAAATCACCAGAGGTGTTAAAAATACATCTGTGGTGTAATTACAACACTAGCACATATTACATAGTTGTTTCACCAATTAATCCACTGTACCTAATGAGGTGGACGGACTGTGTTGTTACTAAAAACACACCTAACACGAACCAACCACAAATTTGATCCAGCCAGCACAGAGGTAGCTGATCATAAGTACACTGGTCTATTGGTTACTCAGACAAGTTAGCTGTGTTGGAAGGAAATTGTGTTTCTTTTTTTTTGCTTTTACTTTTACTTTTTACCAGTGTTGGGCAAGTTACCCAAAAACTAATGCATTACTGATTACATGTTACTGTCTTTTCAAAATAACCACTTACACCAGAAGTGGGCAAACTCAGGCCCGGGGGCCACATGTGGCCCGCCAAGCCATTTGATCTGGCCCGCATAGCCTTTGCAAGATAGGAAAATATATGTATTTTCAAAAGGCTACCCATGACAGGGTCTTGTGGGTATGAATGAGATAAGCATCTGTATTAATCTAAATACATTTCATTAAAATGCATGCAGGAATGAAATTGCCAATGAGTTATGTCAGCAAACACTAGTTTTTTAATGTTGACACCGGCAACATCTGGCCCTTCAGTCAGTATTCTAAACCTAATGTGGCCCTTCAACCAAAATAATTGCCCACCCCTGCACTTACACTATAATATTACTATATTTAAAATGTAAGGCATTACACTGCTTTTGTATTACTTTAGTGACTTTCGACAAAAGAACTGAAGGCCTAAATATGGATCTGGCCATTTATTACAGTGTAAATCAAACTCTTAAGTCATGACTTTTTTACCTCCAATCCAGGAGGTGTTTTTGGCAGCATGCAGACTGAAACTACCAGGTTCAGGAATAGCTTCTTTCTGACCCACCACACTGAATACCACTAAAATCCAGGTCATTGTAATGCATTTGTAACTTAGGTTATTCAGCATTGTAACTAAGTAAATATTACAGATTTTTTCCATGTAATGGCTTACATTACTGCATTACAGCAAAAAGTAATGCATTACAGTAATTAATTACTTTTGTAATGCATTACTGCCCAACACTGCTTTTGATACCTCTGTAAATCCCATGATATGGGACTGCATCCATATCCATACCCATATTCACACATTGCAGTTGACGTCATGCATACGGAAAACGAAGATATATGCCAACTCATTATACGCACAATACTATGTTATGTGTTTTAAAGCATCTCCTTCAAAGTGCACACAATGCAATGTATAAAAGTATAAATACTGTGCTATTAAATAAAAGTACTATGCTGTAAAAAAAAAAAAAAAAGACATGTGCAAAAGTACAGTACATATACGTAATAGATAGACAGACAAGCAAAAAAGGCAATATGGACTTGAGTCCAAGGTAGTGGTCAGCATTTAGTGTCACTGCAAAAAAAAAATCGTACTCCACAGCATACTGAGAAGCACAAGTACTGTCAGTGCAAAAAAAAAGTTCAAGAGTGTCCAAGATGAGTTCCGATATACAGTATTCTACAGTCCTTATAGCTTGTATTGCATAAACTTATGAAACCGCATGTAATGAACTGTAACATATGGGACTTCAACATATATGGCCGGAGCATAACTAGACAGATTTAAAATTCTGAAATGGACTGTTCAAAGGTATTGTATTTCTCAGTGCTTATACTGGCTGGGTATTGGACACACATAGTACAACTTGCGCTGCCAGCTATGGTTGTGTTTTCTTTTGTCCCCCCACTGAAAATCCACTTCATACTCAAGAATGTACTCTATTCCATGAACAGGTTCTTTGGTTTGTTGATATTGAACGAAGGCCAAATGTACGTCCACACATGCTCTGCGCACAATATTTTATGGGGACACGGTGTCGAGAACCATTTTTTACTCTGACTTCATTGAGAGTTGTATTTCTGCAGCTGTTATAAAAGTGAAACGTGCACGTGCCTCCTACAAATGGAAATATATTAAACTTAGACACCGTCACTGGAAATAGGCAATTTAGAACAAAGCCTCCTTGTGATTTCATTTTGGAAATAAATATAGTTGAGTGCCAAAAGGGGTGGCCACTCAAATCCCCAGCCAAATATATATTGTTTTATTGTGCTTTTAAAAAACTTGCCAAGCCATTTAAATTCAACAAAACAAAAAAAGACAAAACAAAGATTCATTGCTTGATAACAGAATTGAACACATTCTATTTAAACTCAAGGATAAGAGGACCGTTGCCTGTGTTGTGCCACGTTAATAGTTATTTTTATTTGGAATGCCCATGATGAGAGATAAAAAGACATGTACTGTATAACTGAAATGTCAGCCCCTTCTCTGAGTATGTCTTTGTTGTTGCAAACTTGTTTTAGGATTAGGGAAATGTGCCTGAAGAATGTTCTACACAGAGTACTGTATGTGTGTGCTTTTCTAACGATGCATTTTCTGATCTCTGTGACAGAGCCTTCTTGAAGCTCGGTCTGTGAGGGTGGTGGTGGTGTCGTATGGGTGTTTGGAGGGGGCCCAGCTTTGGCTTCAGCAGACGGGCTGCACATTTGACATGGTGCTGGATGCTCAAAGACAGGTAGGGGAACACAGAGAGAGATTACTACTGTGCTATTAATCGAAAAATCACGATTTTGTATTTCGGCATTTTGGCTAGTGATGAAGAAAGTTAATTTAGAACCCTGGTTACAGCCAAGGCACCCGTTTTAATTGTTATGCCCAGAGAGCTGACAAAACTGGATTGAGAAAGTTCGGCCATGTATTCTTTTTGCCTGTGCTCTCCACATCCTACTCATGTATTATCTGATGGATCAGCTGGTTTAATGAATGGGTGTGAACAAATACAGGACTCTTATTTTGTAAACTTGAGATGCTGTTGCCTCCACGTGGTGGCAAAGTAGATGGCACAAGATAAGCGCAACAACAGCTGGCTTGAGTTTTATTGTGTTCTGATTGGATGCTTCTTAATACAACGTCACCTACAGTAGCTGCAAGCATGTTTCGTCCGACCCCCTTTGATGTCATATCAAGGCTTTGTGAGTCACCTCAGCCCTGTGCAGACAGCCAGGCAGACATCCCATAGCCAACTGAAACAGTCCCCCCTGCTGACTTTAATGGACTCCGTCTGCTAGCAGTGATCTTTGGTACCATATGCTACTACCATGCCTTCTCTGAGGGGGTGTGCAAAGTTCAAATTTAAAGTAAATTGTATTTCATTTCAAATGACTTAAACATCAGATATGGTAGATATAAGAATGCTTGGCTCAGATGTTACATACAGAAAACGGTCTGGTTTGAATTACAACTAAAAGTAGAGTTTGGATCGATGTTGAACTATTATCCCTGATTAAAGCCTTTGTGTTTTAGGAGCCACCGTATGTGTCAAATTTTCATGTTTAAGCTGTTGCAGGCACACAATCAAGAGTTGCTATTTTTACTGTAATGAGTTTATTGACATTGGACATTCCTCTACAAAACCTACAACATTACTGATGTTTGTGATGTTGCTCTTGAATTTCAGGTTTACAAAGCCTTTGGTTTGGGAAGCTCATATGCGAAAGTGATGAAATTTGACTGCATGCTCCAGTACTCGGGGTTTGTTGCATGCCAGCGAGCATTTCCTGATGTCCCCCCAAAGTTCATCGAAGATGTCTATCAGGTATAACACAACACCACTTTTCCTTTTGCGTGACAAGCAAAGTGATCACCAAATGCATATGAAATCATATTAATTCATGTTCATCATCAGTCGTACTTAAGTAAGCTTGAACATTTTGTGATAAGCATTTACTCCAATGTAAAATGGCCTCCAAATGTTCTATCAAATAGCTTCCTTGGTGGAGGTCGGCACTCTCTGAGTGCATTTCTAGTTGCAGAATGAACTCATGAAAGTGAGGCGTCAAAAGTTACAAACAGTCCTTTTAGCGGAAACAAAGCTTGATTGACCGTATTTTTCACAAACTAAAGTCTAGGCATATTTTATGTTCTTGCTGAAAACTGCAAGCTTTCTCAACTCAATGCTCACCTGAACTTGATTGCTGCACAATAGGGATTCACAGCACTGCTGTGACTGATTAAAGTCTTGAGAAACAGCTTCACAGCTTTTTGGACCTTGTCCTCCTTGTTGTCATGCAGTCATGTTGTTTTAGGCCGGGAAATTACTTTCAATAAATCTTCTTCTGCACAGTTGATCTGACAAATAAACTATGCAGTGTCAAATGTTGATGTAGTTAACAGATGAGTCGGAAAATAAATCTCCAAAATGTTTTGGATTACCGTTTGAGTCCAAGGGAACTTTTGCCGTATGATTTGCATTAAAGGTGTGGAAAGATTCAACCATTGAGTGAGTTTATTAGCTGTATTGTTCCTTCTTGTTGAAGATTTCATCTTAAAAGTCCACTGTTTAGGTCCCACTCTTTCTATTCCACTGCTTCTGAATGATTTTTTTGCACTACTGTACCCATACAATGGCAATGAAGACTTGGTTTTACTTTCATGTGCATTGCACGTTGAAGGCAGAGTTTAGCCTACATGATATGAAATCTGTATGCCTGTTCAGCTGGTCACTTGGGAGCTTGGTTAAGCGATCAGCTGGGAGCTTGGCCACTATCACTAAATACAGTGGAATTGCACAAACTCAGAGGAGTGCAGATGTGATCTGAAGACAGGCTTAAGACATCATGATATAGTTATAAAGTAGTTTCACTGTTTCAGTATTACAGTATGTCATTTTTTACAACGGCCCATGGGAGGAGGGATTTATGATGATAAATATTGATCCTGGCATTTCCCTCCGGCATTTTAGAGTGATGACATTATGGAGTCATAGCAATGACATAACGTACGTGTCGATGCAATTATTTGTTTGAAAGACACTGTGTGTATGATTATGGAAGGCAGGGGCATGCGTGCATGTGTGTGAGAGAGGAGTGCGTGTGTTTGTGTGTGCACGCACGTATGTGTGTTTGTGTGTGGGCTTCTGTCTGTCATCTGTGTGTATCTGTACTTTTTTATTGTATAAATACCCAAGACAGCATTTGCTTCTGACTAATGTCTTGAAACATGTCCAAGAAAATGATGCGCACAGCCCCATCTGTTGAACTGAAGACAGCTGTCTGGGTAGCCAAGGTAACACCTGTGCTCATTGTTCCGTAGCTGGGTGGAGACTATGTGCTGGACGAAGGTGGCAAAGTCATCTTCTCCCACCCCAGCACAAGGCCAACTGATAGGCCGAAGCTGGAAGATTTACTGGCACGGATCTCCTAAGCAGCCTTGGAAGGATCCTCTGATGGGTGGATATGGTCTCTACAGAGGACAGTCTGGCCAGCCTTGTGTATATGACGGCACAGCCCGACCTCATACAACATGAAGGGTTTTGTCTGATGTGAGTAAACAAGGTGGATCAGACGTGTCCTCTCTTAGACACCATACCTGACATCGTACATCAACATGATTTTTGGCACATTTATTTCTGTTCTACTACTAATACTGTACCATTAATGCACGCTGAATTACGCTAAATTCACGCTAAACTACATTAACTATGTTTTAACTGAGGCCAGAACTGTGAATCAATGTTGCAAATTATAGTTTACACAGATACTTGAAATGCTTTTTAAAACTTATCAAAAATCTTTATTGTGATTTTGCAATCTCACTCAACAGCTCCATGTTTCTTTGTCAAGTCATCATACATAATCTGATATAATCCATTTTGCTATCATATTAACTTAAATATAAAAAACGTAGACATACAATCATTCTGCTTCTGCAAAGATAATGTTTAAAAGACTGAATCATTAATTCCACTCTAACATGCCTTTTTTCTGTGCATAACTCATAATAAATATGATTTTTGAAAAAAACTCTGTGACATTTTGCTCAGAGCTTGCTACTTTGAAAATAATGTCTTTTATTTAAAGCTACTCATTGGCAAATTAGTTGTTAAACAAAGGCTACATCTTGCTGTCGAGTACCGAGTCCTACAGCGTTTAAAAAAAACATTCCTATCGGTTGATTAGAAATGTGTACGGCGGAAGTCGAGAAAAGAGGAAAAAACTGCACTCTTTTGCTGCTCACTGATTTATTGCACACACCGGATGAAGACCGTGTGAGGTCGTTGTGCACAATAAATCAGCGATCAGCCACAGTGTGTGGATTGTTCCTCTGTTTTTTAGGTTCATTTTTGATCCGGCACCTGTTTGATTGGATGTGCGCGCATTCTAAACACCACCTGCGGCGGACCGAAGTCAAGTCAGTCAAGCCTCAAACTCACAGAGGTAATACATGCGCCTGTCGCAGTAGCTATCCCACCAGTCACCGTCGTCCGACGACATGGACACGCAGTTCTCGCGCTTCCCTCCGTCCGGCTGGCTGGAGAGGAAGTGCTTGCGCCACTGGAAGTAGGTGACGCGGGTGGTGTCCTCGTAGAGGTACATGCCCTCGGAGCGCAGATCGTTGACGCCCAGCCACAAGGGCCAGTTCCCAGGCTTGAAGACGGCGTGCACGTACTCGGCCAGCGCCTCCTGCTCCCTACGGTCGCGCGGCATCGCTAGTCGCCCGCCGCGCTCCAGGCACTTCTGGGCCGCACCGTCGTACGTCTCGTGTGCGCGGTACACCAGGAAGCACTTGTAGCCAACGCTGCGCCCCTTCTGGCAACCTGACAGGGTGGTACAGACAGACATGTTCAGGTCATGGTCACGATGTTCATGATAAACACTTTTATAACTGGTACGAACTGGTACGATAAACACGTTTATAACTGGTACGAACTGGTACGGGTGCATAATACACCCAAAAGATAAAAATATCCAAAAGTCTCATACAATATGGTCTCACCTCATGCGTCGTTATATGACTCTTTGATCAGGCGTCAGTATTTGAACAATGGTTACCATTTTAGTGTCGCATATACACTAAAGGCAAACGTACCCTCTTGACACAAAAGGATTTCATGACGGTTTGGGTTGGGTCTAGGTCTACTGTTGGTGACCGCATCAATATGAAAACGGTTTAGCAAGCAATTTAGATCACTATGACCTTCAACAACTTTTCCCAGCAGGACATATAGACATGCAGGCACAGAGGGGTATGTTGTCCCGGGCCCAGGGACCCATTACCTTGTATGTATTGGATAGGGGGCCTTTCGGATGACTTTGTCCCGGGCTCAGCAAAAGCTGTCAGCGGCCCTGGACTGATGAACAGCAATACCAGAAGACAGCCTAAACCTGTGTCTGCACCTCAACACCTCATTTGACGATAGTCAGTTCCACATTGCACAGATGGCCAGGTATGAACTAAGTAATCAGTATTGAGTCAGGATGGTGATCGTTACGAAGGCCTTACACACATACCTTCCAGGCGTCCGATCTCCTTGCGGTTCTCCTTGCTGAATTGGGCCACCTGCTGCAGACTGTCGTCCACCTCGGACAGCTTGGTGTCCAGCCGGGTGATGCGCTCCAGCAGCTGGTTCACCTTGACGTCCAGGGTGTAGTGGCCCACGTTGAGCCGGTGGATAGCCTGATCCATGGCAGCAAGCCTGGACACTGAGGAGGAGGGCAGGAAGGTGCAGTGAACACAATGGCTAAAAGCATTGACCCCCCTTTTTTTGATTTGTTGATATTTTTCAGCAAACCAAATCGTCGTTTTGCATGGACCATTCATAAGGCTTTCTATTTCTACATTACATTTTTGACAGGAAAAAAGCATCACTCAAAACTTCCAGATCACATTTTACACCTTTCTTATGATCGATACTAATAGACTCTCACAGATATTAGGTCAGTGGGAAGTTCTTCTCAGTCCCTTATGTTGCCACTCTCCAAAAAGCAAGTCTTTCAAAATTGTTTCACGTAAATAAATTAAGTATTTCTCTAGAAATGCAAACCCGTTGTGATGTAAACCAGAGGCATTACAACACGTGGTTGGGTTTAAGAATTTCTGTTGTCCCTGAAGTCCATAAAGATCGATGATAAAATATTGTCTTGGCTCTATGTTCAGAAAGATGACGCTCAGAAGACGTCAGAACAGTGTTGCAGGTTCTGGTAGTAATTAGTAACACGGCTTCAGCTGAAGGCGTAGTGTCCCTAAAGACGGATGATAAAATATTGTCACAAAATATTGTCATTGTCAATATAGTCTGGATCTAGTTTCAGAAAGATGATGCTTATTGAAGTCATAAGACGTCAGAACAGTTTTTCAGGTTCTGGTAGTAATTAGTAACACAGTGGCAATTTTATGTGACCATAAATGTGTTATTTTAATTAGTTTTTTTGTTTGCTTAAGAACATTTTTTCTATAAATTCAGCCGTTTTTGAACTCTTCACAAAGATGCACAAATCTAGCTAATTTAGCCAAACTAATTGGCAACTCTGTTTGCAATTTATAACACCCACTTTGCAAAATGTAACTAAAACGATCCATTGTACAACACTCATTTTGCACAATAAACGCATGTAACTGAACACAACTGACTTTACAAACAATTTCAAAGTGATGAACACACTTAACCTCCTCGGAATTAAATAGAGAAACCAAGAGGCAACGTGTGGAATATTTTAACTGTGTGTGTCCAGTTGCTGCAATGTAGCCTACCTGTATATGCTGGTAATGGGATGGGTGTGTTAACAACTTGGTACAAAAACATTTCATTTTACAACTGTATGTAGAGTTGGGCAAATTGTGTTGGGTTTTGCAATGTACTGTGTGCAGAATTATTAGACCATATTGTCCTTTTGTGCATTTTTCAACACCAACCTGTATGAATATGAAAACCTACTTATAGACTCTCACAGATTTTAGGTCAGTGGGAAGTTGTTCACAGTCCCTTATGTTGCCATTCTCCAAAAAGCAAGTCTTTCAACATTGTTTTTCATAATTCACGTAAATAAATTCAGCATTTCTCTAGAAATGCAAGATGTAAACCAGAGGCATTTGAGCACGTGGTTGGGTTTAAGAATTTCAGTTGAAGTCTCTGAAGAGAGATAATAAAATATTGTCCTGGCTCTATGTTCAGAAAGATGACACTCAGAAGACGTCAGAACAGTGTTGCAGGTTCTGGTAGTAATTAGTAACACGGTATGTTTCAGCTGAAGGCATCGTGTCCCTAAAGGCAGGTGATAAAATATTGTCCTGATCTGGATCTATGTTCAGAAAGATGACGCTCAGAAGACGTCAGAACAGTTTTTCAGGTTCTGGTAGTAATTAGTAACACAGTGGCAATTTTATGTGACCATAAATCCCAACTATGAGCAAACAGTCCGTACTAAATACATGTGTTAATTGAATTACATTTTTTTTCTGTTTGCTTAAGCACACTTTTTGTAATTTTTGCTGCTTTTAAGGAACTCTTCACAAAGATCCACAAACCTATAGCAAATTTAGCCAAACTTATAGGCAACTCTGTTTGCAATTTATAACACTCACTTTGCAAAATGTAACTAAAACAATCCATTGTACAACACTCATTTCGCACAATAAATGTATGTAACTGAACACGACTGACTTCAATTTCAAAGAGTTTCAGAGTTGGGCAGATTGTGTTGCGTTTTGCAATGTACTGTGTGCAGAATTATTAGACCATAATTGTCCTTTTTGTGCATTTTCAACACCAACCTGTATGAATATTAGTGATGCACGATATAAAAAATTTCAACTGGTACTGATAACCGATAATTACCTGCTTCTCAGGGCCGATACCGATACCCGTTATGTTCACATTTTCATATTTAATATAATATATTGATATAATCTACTCCTCAGCGGTGAAGAGCATCTTAACAGGGTCCATCATCACCTGGTACGGAAATGCCACAGTGCGTTAACAGAAAGAACTACAGATTCTGTAAGAGACAAGGACTGTGTAAGAACTACAAAGAATAGTGCACTCTGGCCTTACATGCTCAACGGGAAGTCATAGTCTATTCAAACATTAAAAACAAAAGCCATTGCCTGGCTGGCGGTCATGTGACTCGGTCATGTGATAAGAGACGCCAAGTCACAGCATCACACAGGCAGAGAGACTGGATAAGATAATACCTGAGACAGTCTAAAAGAATATTTGATAATACTCCTAGAATAATACTCCTAGAATCTCATTCACAGGCTTGTTTTGCCCACCCGGCCTGAATGAAAATATAAAGTAAAAGTCCCTTCTCGGCTTGAACGCAGTTCCCATGTTTTCATTAAATTAACTGATATTTTAATCGGGAAAACATTATATCAGGCCGATATAAAAAAAAGCCCATATCGGACGATATTTTAGGGGACCAATATATATCGTGCATCTCTAATGAATATGAAAAGCTACTAATAGACTAATAGGGAGTTGTTCAAAGGCCCTTTGCCACTCTCCAAAAAGCAAGTCTTTCAAAATTGTTTTTCATAATTCACATAAATTAATTAAATATTTCTCTACAAATGTAAACCAGAGGCATTTGAACACGTGGTTGGGTCTAAGAATTTCAGTTGAAGTCCCTAAAGACCGATAAGAAAATATTGTCCTGGCTCTATGTTCAGAAAGATGACACTCAGAAGACGTCAGAACAGTGTTGCAGGTTCTGGTAGTAATTAGTAACACGGTATGTTTCAGCTGAAGGCGTAGTGTCCCTGAAGACAGATGATAAAATATTGTCCTAGTCTGGAGCTATGTTCAGAAAGATGATGCTCAGAAGACGTCATAAGACGTCAGAACAGTTTTTCAGGTTCTGATAGTAATTAGTAACACAGTGGCAATTTTATGTGACCATAAATCCCAACTATGAGCAAACAGTCTGTGCTAAATGCAATTGTGTTAATTGAATTACAGTTTTTTTCTGTTTGCTTTTGCACATTTTTTTAAAATAAATTTTGTCGTTTTTGAACTCTTCACAAAGATGCACAAATCTAGCAAATTTAGCCTAACTAATTGGGACTGTTGGGGCTGTCAGTCCTGCCACACGGAGGACAATCAATGAACCAGAGTGTCCTCACTGCGAAATGTTGGTCTTAAGCATACTAGCATATACTAGGATATGGACATAGCATATACTAGCAACTGGACACAGACCGTAAAAAATATTACACATTTAGCCTCTTGGTTTCTCTGTTGAATTCTGAGGAGGTTAGGAGTCTAGGAGTGTGTTCATCACTTTGGAATTGTTTGTTAAGTCAGTTGTGTTCAGTTACATGCATTTATTGTGCGAAATGAGTGTTGTGCAATGGATTGTTTTAGTTACATTTTGCAAAGTGTGTGTTATAAATTGCAAACGGAGTTGCCTATTGCTATAGTAAAGTGATGGGTGTGCTAACAACTTTGTACAAAAACATTTCATTTTACCACTGTGTGTGGAGTTGGGCAAATTGTGTTGGGTTTTGCAATGTACTGTGTGCATAATTATTAGACCGTCCTTTTGTGCATTTTTCAACACCAACCTGTATGAATATGAAAACCTATTCATTGTAAGCATTTCAGGTCATGCACATTTGTATAAATAGAGAGGTTGTGTGATCTAAGGAGCCCAATACTGGTGCGTTTGATAGTTGTGATCACGTGACGAATATCTTGGAAATTTCAGACTTGGAAGAGTTTTCAGACTTTGCTATATCTCTTTTGTGTCCCATCTTGCCTAATAATTATGCACACCTGATACAGGGTGTTTGGCTCCTTCAATAACACGCTCGTACACAAATGTGCATGACCTGGAATGCTAAAATAGGTTTCCATGTTCATATATATGAAATATATGCATAACATGAATAATATTATCAAAAAAAATTGTTTAATTCTGCACACCCTGACTGCACACAGTTTTGCTGATTTGGTGTGATGTTGCTGTAAGTTACATAAAATGAGCTTTAGAGATCAGAACATGTGTACTGTCTGTCTGATATATGATTTCAAGATTCACAACAGGCAGAGATATGATTTTTTAAATGAAAACGAGCTCTGATTGCTTCAGAGGTATGATGTGTGTTTGTGTGTGCCACGTACAGACATAGTTGTAGGTGCTGTCCGCATCCGTCACCGGTGAAGTAGGCTCTGGCTCAATCGGCATCCCGTCCCCTCTCTCTGTCCTCTCCTCATCCCTCATCATGTTCTGTTTACACAGGAATGGGGGTGAAGGGGAATGGAATCACTCAGCATCTCTCTCACTGACACAAGACCAATACTCTACCGATACTCCAAGGGAACAGGGTGCATTCCTCAGGAGCTCAGTCTCATGAACACAGGAGCATGCCATAAGCAGATATACGCTGTAGGGTGCCCTTTTGTCACCATGACATGGAATTCCTCCATAGTTCAACACATAATATTCCTCCACGAGACAGCAGGCTGAAGGTAATGCATGCAGTGTTTGACAGGCGAAGACCCTTTCAATTCCATACAATTGCATTTACCGGTATATATTGCATTTATGTCATTGTCACTTTACAGTACAGAAGCATTGTGGGTACAGAATGTCTTGAGAATGTATTGAACCCAGCATCACGTGCAATACCTTACACACAGCATTTACTAATATTTGGAAGGACATTGGTTATTTTTGCACATTTTTGCACAGATCACTAAGGTTGGAGTCTTGCGAGTACAGTTCCCACCTGTATGGATGTAGAGTTGCCGTTTTCCTCCTCATGCCGGCTGCCCTGGTCAGATCCTTGGCTTTCAGCGTGAGCAGTGGAGAGCGTAGACAAGCACAATAAGGCCACTGTAAGGCAGGCTGTTATTTCCATTTTCCTCCAGTCTCGTAGGGGGTTGTATCCTCAGACTATCCTTATTGGTTTTCTCCTGGCCAGCCCTCTTCCCTCTTCCCTCTCTCTTTGCTCTTCCACTCCTCTCTCTCCACCAGTTTTGTCCCGAGTGGGCCTTACCAACAACAGGAAATGTCTTTGTTTTCACTCCCACCTCCCACTTCCAACCTTTGTGTTAACACTGCACTTTTTCGTCTCACAGCTGTCAGAGAGAGGCATTCGCTTGGTCGTGCAGCCAGTCTTATTAGTATTTTCCTTTTTTTAACCACCCTGTTAGTCAGACTTGTGACGTTATGTCTGTGGTAAAAACACAGCAGTTTTTTGTCGGGGGGAAAAAAGGATTTTGAAGTTCTGAGTGAATGGGTAGGTAAAATGAGACAGCACATCCTTGTTAGATGAAATCACTGCAAAGGGAAGGAATTCCCATTAAAGCTCCACACATGGCTGGACTGGCTTCTAAACATAGCCCAGGCATTGTTGGCATAGACCCTCCCCTCACACAGCCCCCCTACTATATTTTGATTGGCTCAGTCCATGGCATATGTTAAAGATGGACCAATGAGCTGCCCCATCAACATTGCGGTCCAGTCTCTAAGGATAAAAAGGCATAGGCCCCCAAAGGCTGCTGGCCCACCAGGAGTATGCCTTGTATGCCAGATTACCAGTCCAGCCCTGGCTCCACGTGAATGCTTCTTTTCCACACGCCTTCTGCGGTCTGGATGGGAATTAAGATGTATATGGGTGGAGCCTGGGCGCTCAAGAGATCCAGTGTGCTACGCAATGTCAACCTTCCCCAAACTTTGCACTGATGAATATTACTTTGGAATCATGCTGTGCATTCCTGAGTTTAACTGTTACACAGTAGAGTAAGCTACAGGGATTTGGTGCATGGTTTATTCCTATGAAGCACGTGTGGAAAAGACTGAAGGCTGAACAGCAGCAGTGGAATCAGCATTCAGTGTTTATGGCCAAAAGTCTTTTGATTTTAGGTGTTTTATTACTTTTGTCACTACAATGGAATGTCAAGACAGAACACAAAGTACCTACAAAGCATCCTGATAGTGCACATTACTTACAACCAGGGCTATAAATTAACACCAGTCAATCGGCCAAATTCTGGTGAAATTACTGATTAACATCTAGGCATTTTGGCTGGTGATGAAAAAAAGTTAATTTAGAGCCCTGTTTACAACCAAACAACTCTGTCAACGCAATTACAAATTCCAAGAGCGTCTCAAATGCGTCACAGATGGAAGGCAGCCCCAAATGCCATGCAGATGTTGCATGGTTTTCATGACTTCCAGTGCTCTGCCAGCTGCTTGTTGTCAATGCTAATGTTTTCTATATTTGTGGGACACAATAACATAGAATGGAGTGTATAAATCTTGAAAATGTAGATATAAATAAAATTAAAAATCATAGAATAAAATATATGTGCACATTCCCACAAAGTGTGAAAATGATTGAAATGACTGTCCAGATTACAGACGCCTGTTTCAGATTGTCGTCATATTTCCTCTTTGTTAGTTGATTTTTGAGAAAGTGCTTCTACAAATTAGCCTACTAAACTAGCCCCACCTGCCAGAGGCCAAATTTATTTTTGTCTGTGAGTGGGTCTAGCCTCGGACAAAGCCCCAGGCCCTGAAACTGGCTGGCCAATCACAACGCAGCAGATTTGTTTTGAATCTTTGGATGCAAAGAGGACAGGGTTTTGAGGGAGTGACAACAAAGCGTTGGCCAATAGGCACAGACACAGTTTGAAAAACAACGTGTTATGCCCATCAACAATCCTCTGATGTCTCATTGATCGGGGCCAGACTAAATATTCAGTTAATCTCACATTTAGGCTGGCTGGCAAGACCTTTGGATTTAAGACTACATTGAATATGAATTATTAATATGAGATACACCTAGGAATGTCAGCTTTTATTTCCTGGTAAAGTGTGGTATGTGATAAAACTCAGGACATACCACCCTTTGTTTGAGCCCACCCATTCTCCAGGTGAGCAAAAGTACTGGAACAGCTTATGGGTGTTTCTTGTTGACCATTTGTTGAATTTGTTGAAATCAAATACAGCTCTACCAAACAGGTTGGATATATAATAAGAGGAATCGAAACACGCCCACTCAAAGTGCTCAAAATTTGGTCTCCTAAGGGGCCCTCCTTCTTCTTCTCTTTTCGTGGTGTTTGCAAAAGATGTGCGCTACGCTATCTACGTTAAGGGGACTCCATTTATTCTCTACCTCAAGACTCCGAAGGTCTCCTAATCGAAGGTCTCCTAAAGGGGCGTTCACCCGACGTGAAGTGGATACCGGAAAAGAACCCGCCTCATTTATCTCACTCTCATATACGATTCTCTGGCTCTACTTTTTGACCTTTAAAGATTATATTTCTTTAATATATATATAGTGAGCATGGGAAGCTGTTTTGCGCCATCGTATGCGTGTTTAGTGATGGGACTTTGGGAAGAGAAATTCATATTTAATCCCAACAATAATAGTTACTTATCATGCATCCCCCTATGGAAACGCTACATAGATGACGTCATATTCACATGGACTGGAACCCTTACTGACCTCAAAAAATTCATGGATTATATCAACAGCACTACCCCATTCTTAAGATTTACAAGTGAACATTCTCCGAAATGCCCAAGGCCGACTAGAAACCACTAGGCCTATCTATCGCAAACCCCTCAGTAGAAACACGCTCCTCAGAGCAGACAGTCACCACCCCAAACAATTAATAAAAAATATTCCAAACGGCCGATTCCTACGTCTAAAGAGAAACTGTAGCAGTGACGCATACTTTAACACAAAGGCCATGGAAATAGAGCTCGAAAGTCCCGCCCCTTAGTTCCGCGTTTCACGGGACCTAAGCTGACCATCTAACAACGTGGTAGCGAGTAAATATCTTCCGATCTCAGTCATGATATGCGCTGGGCTTCAAATATGCTGTTTAAGATGATAGATAAAGATTATTCATGCAGAAGTATCAATGTTTTGTCCCGAGGCCGTCGGCATGAAAAATGTGAAGAAACACAGCTTTCTAAAAAATGTGGGGGTTCGTACGAAAAATTAAGCAAAAATATCAGAAACAACATATATGGAGCTCGTGGCGCAACTCGAAGGGGATCGAAATGCCATTTTAATACCGCCATTGGATTACATGCTACGATTTTCGGCTAAAAACGCCGTTGAGGTCCCATGAAATCGGGGGAAGTGACGTCACTTTCTAGCTCTATGGCGGAGCGCTTCCGCGAACGCGGGTATGCTGAAACGGACATAGCCACAGCCTATCAGCGAGAGGGGGTTAGATCTTTGAGTGGCATGTGGCATGTGTCAGTGACATGCGGAAGTGCCGCAGTGACATGTCCATTGATTTTATATTAACCACAGACTTATACTAATTATTATCAATAAGTGTAATAATATTTATTAATAAAAAGTATTATTTTTAATTATTTATGTATTCTAGGTCTGTAATTACAACAGTTAACGGGCATGTCAAGCGCCGTCACGGTTGGCATGTTACGTTGGTTACTATGGTTACAGTGGCTACTACGATGTCAAACTGTGCCTAACCCTAAACTTATTCCTAAACCTAACCTGTCAGTGAAAAAATGTGTGTAAACCAACCGAACTGTGCCTAAGCCTAAACTAATTCCTAAACCTAACCTGTCGGTGGAAAAATGTGTTTATAGTTGCATGCCAGTGATGCCACTTCCGCATGTGATGTCGAACTGTGCCTAAACCAAACTCATTCCTAAACCTAACCTGTCAGTGAAAAATGTGTGTACACCAACCTATAAACATGCCGAACTATGCCTAAACCAAAACTCATTCCTAAACCTAACCTGTTAGTGGAAAAATGTGTTTTATAATAGCATGTCAATGATACCACTTCCGCATGTCACTGGCACATGCCACATGCCACTCAAAGATCTAACTCCTACTGCTATCAGCGAGCCAAAGGCACAGAGAGGGCACACCTACTGAGAAAATCAAGGCGCGCTTCAGCACAGAGACTATGCTTCTCAACTGAGTACTCAAACCTGGGTGGAGAGGTAAAGCAAATTATCAAAAAACACTGGCATGTATTACAAAGCGACCCGGCCCTAAGTGACATTTGTGCTGAACAACCACGCATCGCTTTTAGGAAAACGCGCTCACTGAGAGATCGACTTGTGCATACTGTAATAAATTTGCGAGCTGCCACAAGAGGGCGCTAAAATGACAGGATGCTAATTAAGCTGCCACCACCTTTAATTATACCCCGGTATGGTCCGGTATGGAACAACCATGCACAAAAGGATTCAAGGAATAACAACTCTTTATTATTAATGCAAGTTCATTAAAATAACTGAGCCCCATAGGCCATCTCCCCTACACAGGGTTTCCCCGCCCCACACAACAAGAAGTCTGAGTAAGCCATACAGGTCAAGTGATGCACTAGGCTACAATACACACAGCATGCTTAGACCCATAACCCAATCCCCACAATAAATAGCTAGATAAATACCATGCAATAAATAGAGGCTATAAATAAGCTACATTACAACAAAATAATCACGGCAATTCATCACAGCAACTCAGTGGAAAATTCATCACAGCAATTCATCACAGCAAGTCAGGCCTTCAGTAATTCATCACAGCACTATATAGCAATTCATCACGACAAGTAATTATGAGTCCGTTAAAAGCATCAACACGGCACCCTTCAGAATCATCATCAAAACATCTACCACTAATAAGACAGTACACGCGTGAGAAGACAGACTTTCGTTGGTGACCGGGTTACACTTAACAGAGCGATGGCACCCACGCGCTCACACACGCACCAGCAAACACGCACACACAAAATGAAGGAATAAGTTTAAAAGCGGACTTCCCTGTCCGTGGGCAGCGAGACCCCGTTGTCCCGCTGCGGAGCGAGACCTCACTTCATTCAGTCAGTCAGTTGGATCATAAGCGAGCAGTTCATCAAGGTGGCTGTTTAGCCGGGTTTGGAGTGGCCTGGCAGTGAGGCAACCCGCTGGGTCCGTCTACACTATCGTGGTCCTGGCTAGCTAAGCATTTCCCCCCACTATCTTACTCCGGGTCACTAAGTGGTCCCCGGTGTCTTCAGCGCCGGCGGTCCTAAACAACCGCGAACGCCACCAAACGTTCCCCACAATTGGACCCAGCAGCCCCAACTGCTTCTGTCTCTCGGCCTCTCGCGAATGAGCCCCAACACAGCCATGGCTTTCTTGGCACGCCAAGTAATCAGTGTCATTGTCAACAGGTGAGCGGGGCAGTGCGATAATTGGGGAAGCGAGCGCAGCCATGTCCATTACTCGCACCCATTAGTTCACATCACACTACCCCCCCTCCAGAAAAATGGACTCGTCCCCGAGTCCTCACAAAGAAACAACATAGTCTTGGCACCATGCAGGGCGCCTTCTTGCACGCTCCGGCCGGCCCAGGTCACCAGCCGCCGGACTACCTGGAAGTAGTGACCCCCCTGGCGATGTCCCCAGCTCCGGCTGGGGATGCTCTTCGTTTGGAGAACCAGGTTCTCCATCCGTGGAAGGCCAACTGACCTCCCCCCCAGCTGAAGCAACTGGGACGCAGGACCCCCCAGCAGCCAATGCTGCTGACAGGCCGGATTCTTCTCCAGCAACCTCAGGTGTCTCCTGGGCCCCAGACGTGGGTGGCAGGATGACGTCCTCCACAGCAGATGCCTCAGGCGACAGCAGACCCTCTGCAGAAGATGAACCGGATGTCCCACCCGCAGCTGCCCCGTCGGCGGCCACACCATCAGAGACCACAGGAGCAGAAGTCGATCTGGTCCCCCTGGCTGGGCTTCCTGTGGATGCCCCCGACCTCTGGGACCCTCCGACTGCCGATGGGATGACCCTGGGCACAGTTCTGGCATCCATAGGAGCCCCCGTGCTCCCCACAGCAGGACCCCTCGACCGCCGGAACACCCGACTGGCACCACCCGGTGGCCTCTCACCCCTCCGCCCAAGCTGCGGAGATGCCCCTGTAGCCGGCTGGTCATGGACTTGGGCCCCCAGCTGTGGCATTGGTTCTGTAACGGTAGGAGACACACAGGGTTTTAGCAGATTGAAATGCACAACATTACTGGAGACTCCCCCTTCTGGTTGTATTCGATAAAGCACGTCTGATACTCGCTCAATAACTCTGAAAGGTCCCTTGAATCTTTTCTGTAGCTTTGGACTCACCCCCTTCTTTCTGGCTTTATTTCTTACCCACACAAATTCCCCCACTGAGTAAGACTGGTGTTGTGCTTTAAAATCAAAATAAAACTTTTGGTTTTCTGAAGCTCTAGCCTGGTGTTTCTTTACTGCCTCCAACACTGTAGACAAGCTTTCAGTTAACCTTTCCACATAGCCTTTAGCCGAGGGGAACTTTTCATTTACATCAATGTTTAACATTACATCGATTGGTAAAACCATCTCCCTACCAAACAAGACTTTATGGGGGGTAAAACCTGTAGTGGCATTCACGCTACTTCTGTAGGCCATCATCACAAATGGAAGAAGACTATCCCAGTTCTGTTGATTTTCATCCACATAAAAGACTAACATAGACAAAAGTGTACGGTTGAATCTTTCTATCATGCCGTCCGATTGTGGGTGGTATGGTGTGGTTCTGGTCTTACTTATATCCAGCAAATGACACAGTTGCTGGAATAGATTGGACTCGAAACTGCGACCTTGGTCAGAGTGCAAGCTCCTTGGAGTGCCATAGCGAGAGACCCACTCGTTCATTAACACTCTGGCCAACGTCTCTGCTTCCTGGTTGGGGATAGGATAAGCTTCTGTCCATTTTGAGAAATAGTCCCCCACCACCATGATGTACACATTAGAACGCTCCGTTTTAGGCAAGGGACCCAGAATATCTATTGCTATCCTCTCAAAGGGAGCCGAAGTGGCAGAGGTCACCATGGGTGCCCTGGGGGTTGCACCTGACTGCTTCTGAGACCCACATTCTCCACAATCCTGGCACCACTTCTTTACCCTTTGAAACCACCCTGGCCAGTAGAATCTGTCCCTTATTTTCCCTTGTATTTTTTGAACTCCCAAATGAGCACCCGTAGTTTTATCGTGTAACTGCTGTAATACTACTGGTACCAAGGACGCGGGTAACACAAGTTGGGTTCTGGCAGGTAATTTTGGCTTTGCAGGCAACACCCGTACCAACCTCCGTCCCTGTACCTTTAATTGGTCCCAAACCAACCCAAACTTCTTCAGGTCCGGGTAAGTATTCAATGCCACCCGTCTGTCCCCGTTCTGTCCTTTTAGCTTCATCAGCAATTTCAACTCTGGGTCAGCGTGCTGGGCCTCGGTCAAGGCATCATCGTCCAGGGGGTCTGATGTTGGTTCCCCCCGTTCAGGAGGCAATTCCCCCCCTTTTTGATCCACTGCACATATCTGAGATGTACTCCCGGGCAGGTCTCCCTTGTACCCAGGTAATCGAGACAACGCATCAACATTTGTGTGAAGTTTCCCAGGTCTGTGAACAATCTTATATTGGAATGCTGCCAACTGCTCTAGCCACCTGGCTAGTTGTCCCTCTATCCCATGAAAGTTATGGAGCCACCTGAGGGAGTTGTGGTCCGTCCTGAGTAAGAATTCTTTACCGAGCAAGAAATGTTTAAAGTACTTTGTGAAGGCCACTACACCTAAAAGTTCTTTTTTCGTTGTAGCATATTTACGCTCCTGTTTGGTCAGGGCTCGGCTTGCATAGGCTACCACTCGCTCTAAGCCATCTACCTCCTGCGAAAGCACCGCTCCAATACCAGTGTCACTCGCATCTGTATCCAAGATGAAACTTTTCTGGGGATCAGGGTATGCTAGCACGGGCGCAGAGATTAGACAGGTTTTTAACTTGACAAAGGCTTCTTGACACGCCTCATCCCACTGAAACCGCCGGCCCTTTTCCGTCAACTTGTGCAATGGCCTAGCTATCTCTGCAAAACCCTTAACAAAACGTCTGTAATATGACGCTAGTCCGAGGAAGCTACGCACCTCTGTCTGGTTTTTAGGGGTGGGCCAGCCTCGTACGGCTTCCACTTTCTCAGGGTCTGCCATCACCCCTTCCGCTGAAATGACATTATGCTAATTAAGCTGCCACCACCTTTAATTATACCCCGGTATGGTCCGGTATGGAACAACCATGCACAAAAGGATTCAAGGAATAACAACTCTTTATTATTAATGCAAGTTCATTAAAATAACTGAGCCCCATAGGCCATCTCCCCTACACAGAGTTTCCCCGCCCCACACAACAAGAAGTCTGAGTAAGCCATACAGGTCAAGTGATGCACTAGGCTACAATACACACAGCATGCTTAGACCCATAACCCAATCCCCACAATAAATAGCTAGATAAATACCATGCAATAAATAGAGGCTATAAATAAGCTACATTACAACAAAATAATCACGGCAATTCATCACAGCAACTCAGTGGAAAATTCATCACAGCAATTCATCACAGCAAGTCAGGCCTTCAGTAATTCATCACAGCACTATATAGCAATTCATCACGACAAGTAATTATGAGTCCGTTAAAAGCATCAACACGGCACCCTTCAGAATCATCATCAAAACATCTACCACTAATAAGACAGTACACGCGTGAGAAGACAGACTTTCGTTGGTGACCGGGTTACACTTAACAGAGCGATGGCACCCACGCGCTCACACACGCACCAGCAAACACGCACACACAAAATGAAGGAATAAGTTTAAAAGCGGACTTCCCTGTCCGTGGGCAGCGAGACCCCGTTGTCCCGCTGCGGAGCGAGACCTCACTTCATTCAGTCAGTCAGTTGGATCATAAGCGAGCAGTTCATCAAGGTGGCTGTTTAGCCGGGTTTGGAGTGGCCTGGCAGTGAGGCAACCCGCTGGGTCCGTCTACACTATCGTGGTCCTGGCTATCTAAGCATTTCCCCCCACTATCTTACTCCGGGTCACTAAGTGGTCCCCGGTGTCTTCAGCGCCGGCGGTCCTAAACAACCGCGAACGCCACCAAACGTTCCCCACAATTGGACCCAGCAGCCCCAACTGCTTCTGTCTCTCGGCCTCTCGCGAATGAGCCCCAACACAGCCATGGCTTTCTTGGCACGCCAAGTAATCAGTGTCATTGTCAACAGGTGAGCGGGGCAGTGCGATAATTGGGGAAGCGAGCGCAGCCATGTCCATTACTCGCACCCATTAGTTCACATCACAATACATCACCCAGCCCTCCTAAACAGCTAGGCTGGCTGACAGCACCCCCCCAAGGGTTCTACCGATGTGGTCGATGCACCCACTGTTCAAACTCGAGTGACACCAAACAGTTCTCCCACCCACATACTGGCAAAAAGTTTAAAATCAACTCATTCATTAACTGCAATACCACCCATGTCGTTTACATCCTAAAATGCCCTTGTGGACTTATATAGCCTACGTGGGGCAGACCAAACGAGCGCTGAAAGTCAGAATTGCTGAGCACAAGGCTGCCATAAGAAATAAGAACTTGGACTATGCAATAGCGCGCCACTATGTAAAGGCGAATCATGGGTCATGCGCTTCGCTTAAATTCTGGGGAATAGACAGCATTACACCTCCCCAAAGAGGTGGTGACGTCGTCAAACTTCTACTGAGAAGAGAAGCCTTCTGGATCCACACACTGAACACAGTGGAACCCCATGGACTTAACGAGGAACTTTGTCTCTCATGTTTTCTTTGAGAATGTTTCCGTTTATCATTAATATTTTTTGTTTTTTGTTTAATTGTGTCCACTTGGGTGTTTAGAATGCTCTGGCCCATAATGACTATTTTCACTTTGATTTATTTTCACCTTCAGTTTATTTTTTTACTGACAAATGAAAACTTTTAGATCTACCATGAGTGCCCTTACTGGTTAACTACTACACACACCCACCCCCCTTTGAAGAACCAATGCCAAAGCAGAAGGGAGGGAAGATGTCTTTATTTTGACTGTGGTATCACCAGTATGGTTTGACTCTGAGGAAGGCGCAGGTGCGCCGAAACGTCAGTCATTTTGTGCACCAAAATAAAAAACCTCTAAAAAAGTTGCTGAGTGCTCCAGTCATCTCTGGGTCTAGTCACTGTGAAGTAGCCCAGCTTGTCTTTAGATTATATTTCTTGTCAAATGGTACACTCTAAAAGCCTGGATTAAAGCCAACCCAAATTGGGATGTTTTCTGACCCAGCCCCTGGCTCAGTATTGGGCCTACCCTCGGGTTGGGTAAAAAAAAAAAATCACCCAACATGCAGCCCCATGGACTATTGTCAAAAACTGGACAAAAACTGCACCAGACGACACTTGCAGCATCAACTTGCCAGAAGCAGATTCACAATGAATCACTGAATAGGCTATGACTTCCATCTAGTCATACACAGTCTGATGGCTTTTTCTTTGCCCGTTACATTTTGTTTATGTTTAAAAATGATTTTGTTTGTTTTTTTTCTCCCCCAGAATTGAGTGATTCCATATTTTTCCCAATACAGTTAAGCTAAAAATAACAGCAGTGTATTTAGAAAGTCGAGTAAATGTCAAAATTCTTCAAATAAATTGTTCTTTCAATGAACACATATGCACTGGCGTCACTGCACGTTCTATTCGAAAAACAAGGAAATTGGAAAAAGTAATCACATTTTAACCAGCAAGGGAGCAAACTCATGGTTCTAAACCAGGGGTGTCAAACTCATTTTGGTCTGTGGGCCGCATACAACGCATGTGATCTCAAGCGGGCCGCATTAGTAACATCATCGCAAAAAAACCCCACCAAACCTTAAAGCAGAGGATTAGTTTTCAGTATATCGCCTTATCTTTTCAGCATGTTTTACAGTTTTTCTCGATTGCCTACACACAATTTTCGGAATCGGTCCTCGAATTCTCAAAACTCTACACACAAATCTCCAAACCTCACACACAACGGGCCAAACTCTTCACTACCTCTGAAAAATGCGCGTCTTGTCTCAAAACAATGTACTCTCTTCTAAAAACCTCATTTTGTCGTCAAACGACACACACAGACAATCACAACAATACACATTTGCAGACCCATTTAAACACTGTTGGGCACAGGGTAAAACTAATTTCTCCCACTAACTTGGGCTTTTTTTGTTCTGGATTGCATGGATACTGTGACATAAGTTGGAAAAAACTTCATTCCCACAACACACAAACAGAAACAGAAAGATTTTTATTTCTTTTTCACAAAAACAACACAAAGATAAACCCCACTGCCTATTTGGCAGTACAAAAAACCTATTACATTACTGTATAGCCTATTGCTATGAAAAATACGTAAAAAAAACACTCACATCTACGTGTACTCTGCTTCATCCTGCCTTCTATTGTGGTCTGGCCACAGGACCTCATCCACATCACATGCAATCCTTTCCCTGGCCAGGCAGCGAGGAAAATATATCGTCTTGCATGGCGCATCCACCCAGAGAAGGCATCAACAGCAATTTTTTTTTCTGACATTTAAAATATTGCACTAATTTATTGTAAAATATTGGATAACCACATGGAAGTGATGTCTTGTATAACATTTTTGAGTTCAAAAACTAAACAAATGTGTTTTCTCCTTGCATCCACTAATTTTTCATCAATATGACATGCAATGTGTGTCCTTATGGGGTGATGATTTCAGATTGTAAACCGGTATGAAGAGAGTTTGCCCATGTGATGAGGAAGTGAACATAGTATGGCAGTTGATTGTAGTGTTGTGAATGACAGTGTGTTCCATAAGAAACCCAGTGTTTTTCTTTATGAAAATTGAGTGTAATCCAGAGAATTGTGTGTAATGGTGTGAAAAGAGTGTGTTTTAAATCTGGAATTTGAGTGTTAAGTAGGAATTGTGTTTAGTGTTCAGTGACATTGGTTAGGGGAGTTGGGAAATGGGTGAGATGTTCAGAGAATTGTGTGTGAAGTACCAGAACTTGTGTGGAGGCAATCGAGAAAAACTGTAAAGGTGTGTTGAATATGTAGAAAGCAAGTCCTACACAACTAGGGTTGCCAACTGTCAATGAATAAAATTCGGGACAATTCATTTTGGCGGGGGTTCTTGGGGCTGTATGTATGATACCCCTGGTTTGAGGTGAGCAGGTCGGGGAAGTAGAGCGAGTAGTCCAGCCTCAAGACTGTACACACACAGATGTCCAGAGGTCATTTCAAAATTGTCACACAGAATGACAAAAATAACTAAAACATAACTACACTGTGTACTTTGTTAAAAGTTTGTATATGAAGGTCACACACAACCACAGTAACAACACAAAGGCGTACCTCAAGGTCCCCATACAGTTGCAACTACAACTACTAATTATTTGTGTATTTATGTAGGCCAATTTCCTTCAGGATAATAAAAGTAACAAAAGTACTCCACTCTACTCTGCCGTTGCTTTAATTACAGCCTAGCCTGTGATTGGCTCTATCGCTCCATAACATCTCTGGTGTGGACTGACTAAATATACTGTAGTTGTCATTTCTGGTGTGAATGTGCCTTATTGCACTATAATATAATTGTAGACACTAAAGAGGGTGAATGGAGAAGCCTGTATTACAGAGTAGCAAACAGATGGGACCATGATGCATCAGGGACAGATGGACCACCATGCAGAATAGATGGCTCTGTTTATGTACAGTGCATATGTAGTAGGCCCCTATGTAGTATGTACTAATTCATAGATATGTTTTCCATAAAAGAAACAAAGTCTTAATCTACTATGTATATCACTATGCTAGGGGGAACATGAAACACAATTGCTGTGTATATCATATGAAAAAGAGTGCTCTGGTTTATCAGCAACAGGCTAGTTTTGATGCAATCAGGAAGATGGTAGTTATGGTTTCTGGCGATAACCAACCTACATTGTATCCCTTTAAAGCAGGGGTCCCCAAACTTTTTTCTCTGGGGGCCATATTATCGTTCCTGACTGTGATCAGGGGCCGGGATCAATCATGTGGGCTTTATACTAGGCCACTGCCTGTTATAGCCATAATTTCTAGCACAAAATAGTTCAGCATTACAAGTGATTGGCAAAAGAAGTGAGTACTTCATGTGTTTTTCAATTTGAAATATCACAGGTATTCGTTTTAATTTCTAATAACCATGTAAAAATAGCAAGGAAAGGTTAGACAAATATGGTGATTGGCAGTTTATGAGTAATCCAATAGAAATGCTAGGCCTGTTTATATTACAGTGAGATATTATATTACAGAGAGAGAAACTATCAAGACAAGAAACTTCTGGTGATTCACACTTGGTTAGTGAAAATGAAACTGTAGGAAGGCCTGTTGATAAACAAAATGAAATATCTTAAAAATATATTTTATCATAATTTTTTCTGTAATTATTGCTTCTTTGGGCCAGTTCAAATGGTGAGGTGCAGAGAGGTGGAGGGCCGGTCAAAGGGGCTTGGCGGGCTGCATCCGCCCCCCGGGCCTTAGTTTGGGGACCCCTGCTTTAAAGTGAGAATCAACATGTGCGAAATCAGAGCTTGCTTTTCTAAAATAATCTCAATGTGAATGTGAGTATGATGAAAAATAATTTCACCTTCCTAAATTATGTTCTTTTTTTCTTTCTTTTTTTGTGGTCCTTTCTTTGTCTTTCTTTTCCTGTGATACGTAAATGGTCATTGGACTGCTTCTTTCACATCCATGGCTATGATTTCCGAAAGAAAGAAAGAAAGAAAGAAAGAAAGAAAGAAAGAAAGAAAGTGAGCAAGTAGATTCATTAATCGGTACATTATTATTATTTAAAATACTACTACTACTACTACTAATAATAATAATAATAACAACAATTTAATTTAATTTAATTTATGAAATCATGTGTGTTGGGGGGTGAAAATAAAAGCAAAGTAGGAAATTAAAAAAATATTCAGTATTATTAATCTCTTAATTCAATACATCCAAAATACAGCTTGAAAGCACTACAGCTTCTTTTATTTAGCTTGCAGAGCAGTGTTAAAATACAAAAAAATAGTTGCGCTGGGCATTCTACTCCTCTTGGTTGCTGCCCCAGATTCGAAAGAACACATTCATCATCGTCAAGACAACTTCACGGAATGTTTACATGCAACTCCATGCAAAGTGGAATGTTCAGTGAACTTCTCAGTCTAATTTCAGACATCAAAGAGAACAGCTGCAAAATATGAAGCTCCTAAAACTGTTGTGCTGCTTTTGCCCACCGGTGCCTACTGAGCAGGAAGAGATGGGTGACGTGGGCATGTCAAGGGCCCAGGCTGTGGGCAAGAAGAAAGCCAACCCCAGCAAGAAGAAGATGAGGAAAGAGGCCAAGAGGTTGAAGCACCAGATGAATGATATGAAGAAAAAAGAAGTCATGATGGATATGGAAAAGCCTATGGATATGGTCGAAGTAGCTAAGGAGGCAGCCGATGCAGGCTCAAAGGCCCTACAGCAGCCAACAACTACCACCAACCTGACTACTGGGGCTGAAGAGCCGGTGGAGAGAGTGACCCAGGAAACCACTCTGGATCATAGTGAGACGGTTGGGACCAGTAGTGTAAGCTCCCCCTTCAACCCATGTGATCTATTAGCCGCTCTGAACTCTGTGGCCAGCACTGATGGTGACATAGTGGCTTTGCTGGATCACCTGAAAGCGGCCAATATGACACACATGGCTGTTGAGAGCAGACTTCAACTGCGACAGCCCGCTGCTCGCGTCAATGTGGACAGACCTGGAGTGCGCCAGCCTGCTGCTCGTGTCAGCGTGGACAGAGAGAGTCCCATGGGGGGAAAGCCTGCCCTTCGCCAGCCCACACCTCGCCTCAGACTGGACACTGGGCCTGAGAGGATGATCCCGAAAGAGACCTTGGAAGCCATCTCGGATAATCCTCAGGCAGATGGGTCCATGGTGAATGGTGGCCAATGCTCTACTCCAGCAGTGGACGCTCCCCATTCAGCAGTGGCAGAGGCCGTGATTGCTCATCCCTGTGTGTCAAGTAAGTAGCCCATCATGTCAATGGTTCTCTCTCTCTCTCTCTCTCTCTCTCTCCATCACTTCACACATCTCCATTGTCTCTGTTGCCTTAGAGGTATTTTTAAGTATTGGACAGGGTGTGCATGCATATTCATATTGACTGAGCACATCTTTCTTTTCCCTTCTCTTTCTAAAAATCCCTTCAGCCTTCAGCTTAGCACACACAAAAAACCCTCCTGCTGTGAGACTTGTTCACTTACTTTCAAATTAATCTCTTTCATCACTCCCTTACCCCCCACCACAGACCAAAGCCAGTCAGACCTCAGCAAAGACAGAGCGCAGCTGGCCGAGTGCAGCAGTGAGAGGTGCCCATCTCCAGATCTTTGTGAACATCATGGCCTGCAGCAGCCAGAGATGGGATTGACTGCCGCTGTTACTGGAGAGATGTCAGCTGGAGGAGGAGCGGAGGATGAAGCTGAGGAGCAGGCCTGATGGACATCTAAATTCACACACACACAAATTATATCTAAACACACAAACACATGCACACACATATTACAAAACAGCCCTACTAAAAGTTTTATTTTATTAAATCACATCAAAGAATATTGCTGTTTGTATTCATTTGTCTCATGTCAATCACCAAGATAGGAACAATCACCACACAATCATATCCAGCTTTTTATTGTCCTCCGTCAGCTACAGCAGTGGTTCTTAACCTTTTCTTCTTCACGCACCCCCATACCTGTGACCAAGACAAGCCGCGCACCCCCAACCCAAACTTCTACATTTCTATACGCCCTAAAACATTATTTAAGTGATTTATTACAATGATTCTTGCCTGTGACATTAATCAATACCTTAATGACTTGACATGGGTACCAAAAAATGATTTGGCCTAATTATAATGTTTGCTAACAGAATTTTGGTCACAACCTCAACACAAACACAATTCCGTGCACCCCCTGAAATCTCTGGCGCACCCCCAAGGGGTGCCTGCACCCCAGGTTAAGAACCACTGAGCTACAGTACAACCACCGTTTGAACAGGTGTTATTAAAATTCCATTTGCGGTTAATATTGTGACAATGACCTACATCTTCAATAGAGACATTACTCAACACAGCAAGGCAAAAGAGCCAGGGCTCTAAATCAACACCTGCCAACTGGTCAAATGATGGTGAAATTTCAGTTTGGCTGGTACAACCAACATTCTAGCCACTTTGATCCATTAGTGAGTGTAGTGATTGGAGAGCCTCTCTGCGCTCTCATGTTAACCACATAGGCCTATGTCACTCAAACAAAATACTCCCGCTGCCGCCATTCTAGGAGATGCCTAGCTTACAGCCTGAAGCTGCTGGGCAGCAATTAGTGCTAATGTGATCCCCAACTCAACTTCTGGCTGCACGACAGTACGACCACCTTAGAGAGTTCCCAAGGACTGGGGAAGTCAGTAAAATGTAATTTCCAACAAAACCAAACCAAAGGAACTGTGAAGTTTTATTTTGAGTCTTGGGTGACTGAAGCCACACTGCCTGCATTCATGTGACACCCACTTAACCCTAGGCCTAAGTAGAGACACAGGGTATACTGCCTGTATGCAGATGTACATTGAATATTACGTTTGGCCTGTCTTGAGATGTGTAACATGCAATGGCTGTTATAGACACCATCATTTCCTTCAGGATCAATAAAGGCTCTAAGAAATTCTATTCTACATCCTATTTGGTTGCTATACAAACAGATACGAGTTGTTCTTTTGGTGGTCTGACATTACCAGGTCAGAGGTAAAGCCTCTAGTCACTTGATCATTCAGCGTCCAACCAAACAATGAAAATTAACTCATTCTGCAGCTGTGTGCAGTCACACAATAGTGTTTGGGAATCTGCTGCTGCTGATCTGGCTCAATATGAATACAGGCAAAACATATAATTTAACTTGGTTGTCTTGAAAATCTGACACTGATATCTTTACATATATGACAGTAGTGAGATGCAGAGCTTTCAAACTTTTTGAGACCACGTTCATCAACTGTGCTCTGAATGAACTATACAGTACACAGGGGTGGGCATTTATTTTGGCCCAAGGGCCGCACTGGGTTTAGAATATTGACCGAAGCACCAGATGTCACAGGAAACTTGTCCATGTCAATAATTAGAAGTAGTGTACGCTAACGCAACTCGTCACCTATGCCATTCCTGCACATAGTCATACAAAGTATTTAGATGTAGTCTATGTACTTAGTTAATCTTAAGATCACAAGACCCATTTTAGGTAGCCATGTTAAGAATGTTGATGGCCGCATGAAATGGCTCAGCGGGCTGCAGGTGGTCCCCAGGCCTGAGTTTGCCCACCTCTGCAGTACTAGGATGCAGCAATTCCTGGAGCTCAATTACCATGTCATGTTTGAAACTGATCGAAGTCTTTCTTTGGTTTTAGTTAACGCACACTGTGTGAGGTGCACACGGCGGTCAATAGTAAGCTTAATGAAAAAATGTCATGGCACACTCTGAACTTCATGCTGTTCATTTAAAATCACCAACGTTTCGGCTTAAACCTTCAACAGGTTGTAACAAGGTGTAAGCCAAAACGTTGGTCTCATTAAGTGTACTACATGAAGTTCTGAAAGTGCCACGACAATTGTTTTTTCATTACGTTTGAAACTGATGTCAAAGTGAGGTGAAATCAAGACAATGAAAGTACTCATTTTTTTGTGATTCATTCATTTTGCACGAGTGCCATACCAAAAAATACAAAGCAAAATGTTACATGAAGAAAGTGTCCATACAAAAGGCAATCTAACAACTATGTATTTTAGCTGTAGTGTACAAAGGGTTGTAGCTTTACAAACCAACCAAATCTACAAATACATCAACTTGTACATAATACTGCGTACTATCCTGGCTTTGCACTAGTAGGAGGTCAGAGAAACAACAGTGATAAGCTGTGTTCAGGAAAGTAACTTTTACAAAATTACCTGATCTATTGCCATTGTCATACACAGGTAAGAGATGCGCATACTTTGACTACAACAATTAATCAAGATGCATTTATGTCTAAGTCAACAAAAATTGTTTCATTTGGCATTCTGTGTCGGATTAAAAAAAAAACAAAAACAAACAAATAGCAAAATTGGGACTGGGCAAAGTTTGTAGTGTTCCACTTCAGTGATGGGGGAAAAAGATAAATATATTGTAAGAAATGAAGTAAGCTACATGAATAAATACTAGAGGGCAAACATAAGTCCTGCTTGTGTGCATGATAGGGAGAAGGTCCTTTCCGCTGGAACGGTGTGTCCAGCGTTTTTTTTGGTCCGTGCAGGCGTTACCAGTTGTCCAAGAAGTCAAAGCCAGTCTTCAGCAGGCTGCCACCAGTCAACTGAATGTGGGCAAAAAGGTTTATCAAGAAATAAGAATAACATTCAAAACACATTTGGTTGTACAAATTTAATGTGCCTAAATCTGTGCCAGTCACTGAAATTTGTGACAGCATAGTTTAATATTCATGTCAGCCACCGTTGTGTTAACAACAACAGTGATATACTAACAAAAACACACTGCCCATGTATTTGTATTTGACTTGTATTTGTGTTTAACTCATTAATTTGAACCGTCAATCTCGTTTGTGTAGTGCGCTTTTGCATGTTGTGCTTTACAATGACCTTTGACAGGTTAGAGTTGGTTTAAGTCTGGGCACAATATCACCATCCTCCTTGCTTGGAGCAGAAACACTGCTTTTCTGCCAGGTTAGGGATGGTTTTGGTCAGGCTCAGCTTAGCATTTTCACGTTTCGCAACAGAAATTCGTAGCAGGAAAACGATTTGCCTCATATAAGCCTGGTTGTTTGACAAAACTGCTTTTCTGCGGTGTTGTACTTAAATGGAATGCACTAACGTGAACTAACACACCTTTTCATGATGCCAGTGTGGCCAGTAGAATGTTTGTAAACTTCCCTCACAAAGCTTGATACAGATGTGAAACAACTTGACCTTAAAAGGGACACTGTGCTGGAAATGGTCAAAAAGGGTAAGCTTACTCCAACTATGCTGCTCATTGAAACTGGGTTGCCTATTGCCAAATTTGATCTTTTCATGAAAGTTTACTAAGTAATAAACTAATATTTTCTAGTACAGTCAGTTTTACAGCTAAAAATTTCTATTTCTTGAAATTAAAAATTCCGGACCATGGAGAAGATCCCCCTTTTCATGTATGAAAAGTGCAATTTTTCCAGTCATAATGAACACTTTGAATTTGATGGTGGTGGTAAATATTAATGAAAAAGGTAACATTAGTGAATGGGTAGCATGGATTCTGGAAATAAACAACAAAAAATCCTGCACAGTGTCCCTTTAAACTCAGTGGTTTTGCACCTGTGCTCCCATGCCAGAGGGTTGCAGTGAGGTTGTGGGATCGAGCAATGAGTGGCAGACTGCACAGAAAGACTTTGATCACGTATGCAAGTGGAGTTAGGTAAATATGATTGTGACAGTTGTTGGTGGCTTAGAAGTGACTTGTGCATAACATCCTCATGGGAAAAAAACAAATGTCTACTGACATTTTGCCACAGCCATTTTGCAATGCACTATGACACAGGAGTTCATATAAATTTGCCTAGGAAGTGATTTAGAGTGTAGCAGGGCTTTTTGTAGGATTTTTTGGCATGAGGGAGCATCATGGCAGGTTTCGGGGGTGAAGCGGGGTGTGTGTGTGTGTGTGTGTCCCCGTGAATGAGAAATTTACTTGGGGTGCTCAAATATGTATATATAAAAATAAAAGTATCAGGGTGCACCCACGGAGGTATGAGGGTGGAGCGCCCCTATTTCCCCGTTCAGAAAAAGCCCTGGTGTGTGTGGGTAGTAGGGTACAGTGCTGATGGTCAAGCTTCTGAATTCCAGACAACTCACCTGAGAGAGAGTAGGGCTGGAGCCCAGAGACACTTCACTCTTGTCCTCCTCTTTAGCAGCGCTGCTGGAGCTCGCCGGAGCCTTGGAGGCCAGGCCTGGGCTGAATACGTCATCCAAGGTGGTGGTGACTGAGGGGAGGGTGCTCTGGGAGCGCTCCCATCCGGCCACTGAGGGTGGTGGAGGAGCAGGAGCAGAGACGGCAGCGGGAGTGACGCTGATGGCTGCAGGAGTCACACTGACAGGAGCAGGGGGCACAATGACAGGGATGGGAGGAGGAGGCGCAGGGGGTCTGGGGGCTCTCTGCTTGGTAGGTCGGCTTGGCGGAGGTGGCTCCTCAGCCTCTGTTCGCAGGTACGATGGAAGGGGCTTCTCTCCTTTCTCCATGGATTTGATCTGGCTCGGGGTGAGGGACTGGAATTCAGCCTTCTCACCCTCGAGCCTGGATCTCTCCAGACTGATCTTCCAAAAGGAGGACTCTTCTTCCCCTCGCCGTGCTGCGTCATTGTTATTGGAACTCTTGGGAGGGGGTGTTGGTTTTGCCAGCTGGTTACCTTGAGCAGGTTTGCTTGGCTTTGTTTCAACCACAGCTGATGGTGCACTTGGCTCTGAGGCACCGGTAGAAAGACTGAAGTCAAGCTGGCTCTGGTAAAAATCAAAAACGTTGAAAGTAGGTCACAATTCAAATGAGGCCATTGACAGACAACAGAACTGCAGACGTATTCACAAATGAAGGAATACGAACCTTTACAAATAAATGTCTGATATTGAGTCTTGAAATTACCTACCTTTGTTTCCCAAGAAAACGGTGCAGAATGTTCATCTTGCCATGTGAGATCCTAGGAGACAAACAAAACACATAAAATATATAAAGGAGACACATTTGACATTAACAACAGTGTGGTAGGCTAAGCATATGTTACAGACAGAAACGTTTTCCAGTTTGAAGTCGTCTGTTGTTACCATCAACTGCGTCGGCTGGTAAGGCCGAAAACCTGTTAGCCTGGCATGATATTGCTAACATCAAGAGAAGATGGACGCAGTCCAAATCGAACTAACTTCCCATAGTCATGAAGGACATAGGTAGGCCCACATCCATACTCACCTCCTCTCCAAAGTGTACAATCTTTTGGCCGGTCTGAAGAAGCAGTTTAGGATAACAAACAACTTCGTCACGGTTCACCCTGTGCATACCATATCGGGCTCTGATATGGGGATCCATCATTACGTTGTCGATGGCCGTGTCCTGTTCAACCGGTGTCATGTTATTCCAAGCCGATCCATGTTTTTCTTTGATTTTCTCCCTCTCTTGCATTATCTTTCTGGCCATGGAATTGATGGACGATAAATATTCAAACTTTTTCTCGTCCATACTGAGAGCATCTCCCGTCGCCCCGACCATCGTCGTGGCAGCCATTTTCTCTACAGCTGAAAAACAATTGCCCGTGACGTCAGAGTCACGCCCAGGAAACAGGTAGTCTCTCAACCATGTGATTGGCTTATTGGTTTACAATACTGCTTTTTTTTTTTTTTTACAATTATCTCTTAACACATTTTATGTTTAATATTTGCAATAAGTTCACGTGTATTACTTCCCAACTTCTTTCTGTGCTACATTAAAGGTACACTGTGCAGGAAATGGTCAAAAAAGGTACTGCAACTATGCTGCTCATTGAAACTGGGCTGCCTATTGCCAAATTTGATCTTTTCATGAAAGTTTACTAAGTAATGAACTAATATTTTCTAGTATGGCCCAAGTACAGTCATTTTTGCAGCTAAAAATTGCTATTTCTGGAAATTCAAAATGGCGGACCATGGAGAAGATCCCCCTTTTCATGTATGAAAAATGCAATTTTCCCAGTCATAATGAATACTTAGAATTTGATGGTGGTGGTTAGTATTCACAAAAAAGCTAACATTATTGAATGGGCAGCATGAATTCTGGGAATAAAAAATCTCACACCCCTGGGAGCCCTGGGGAGGACCTCGAGAGGTATTGGGGGGGCCAAAGCTGGTTGGTAGGAAATGTACAGCAAAACAAAAATCATTGAATAAATTAAATAACTAAAGTAAGGCAAAATAAACAAAAAAATAAGCTAATTAATATTCCCATTTTAAGAATACCTTATATTTGACTCTGTGAAATGGCCTCATTGACACTACTCTACACTGCTATATTTAAAATATGTATTTAAAATGTTTCCTGCTGTAGCTGGATTTAGCCATTACGACGCAGAAATTACATTGGCTATACATACAAAGGTGATGCATACAAAAAAATATTGTGGCCCATGTTAGGCGGGCATTTGCTGAAATCTAACGGTATATGGGGAGCCTTGTTAAAGGTAAAGTTTGGGATTTGTGACGTCTAGGGAATATGGCCATAAGCCATCAGTGTGAGTGGTAGAATTTCTCCCTGCCACCACCACCTACTTTTACATGAGACCACCTGCTGGTATTAAGATGTACCAGGACCGTGTAGGACAGTGGCCAGTATTCCAACTAGGCCTACATGTATGCATTGAGAATGTGCTGCTTTTTTCAAATTTGATGTTTTCGTGAATAGTTTCTAAGTAATCAACTAATATTTAACAGTATGACCAAAGTAGAGTGAGTTTTGCAGCTAAAATGGCATTTCTGAAAATGGCGGACATGACGATCTACCTATTCATGTAGGCCTACAAAAAGTGAATTTCCCCAGACAACAAAATACTTGTGCTACTGCTCTGGAATTACATTACTGAACACACAGTGCAGCTTTACTTTCCCATTTCCACCTCTTTCATGGCCAAAGCAAGCCCTCACCCCTGCCTTCTTCGCCAGTAGGCCTACTATGATGATTTTATGGCACCCGCAGGTCAGGATAACAAGAGTGAAACAACATTAATATCAGGGAATAAGGAATGCATTGTTTGCATGTCATAAATATTGTAAATTGTATTTACTGAGAGAGTGAGACGGCTGTTCTTTTTTATATTATAGGTAGGCCTATAGGCCCAGAGTAAAATTTGGGCTTCATGGTCACTTGCTCTGGGCAGAGTATCAAGCGCTGAATATTTGATATTAACTTTTTTCTTTTAATTTTTTTTTGGGGGTTGTATGCCTTTGTTTGACAGTGACAGTGAAGAGATGGCAAGAAAGAGTGGGAGAGACAGAGAGAGATGGGGGAGGCCTGGGAAATAAATTACTCATGTTGGAGTGGATCAAACCTGGGTCCCCCATAACCATGGGCATGCAATCCCAAATGTGAGGCCACAGCGCCCCCCCGGTGATGAACATTTAAACTATACTTCCAGTCTGAGGAGGCAATCTAATCAAAATAAACCATACAATCCTACTGCTTTTCTATTCAAAGCAAGCAAAACATTTGCCTGCGTCACTCCACCACACCTCACATTCCATATCAAATCCTCAAGGGAAACACCCATTACCACACTAGTTCAAAGTCTGTCCTGCCTGCCCCGGCTGCTAGAGGCAAACACTTTTCTGTCTGCAGTCACGGACGAACGCGTCGCATAGGCCTACGGCGAAGAAGAAACCAAACACCGGTAGAGAACAGCTACACACCGGCACACATGGCAGCACCACCAAATTTCTCTTGGGTCGAGCCAAAGAAACTGGCCGGTTTGGCATATCCATGTAACAAGGGTCACTATGAGTTTCTATTTAAAAACGGGATTCAACATTTGGTGTCCTTGTGCGAGTCACTTCCACCACATCACGACAGCTGCGCGGGACTTCGCGTGCATCATATCGGCATCGTTGACTTCACCCCGCCAAGTCTGAAACAGATCAAGGAGTTTCTATCCATTGTCGAGGAGGCAAATTCAAAAGACGAGGTAAGGTTTTAAAAAGCATAGGCTTTACATACACGCAAAATTAATACAACTCTTGCGAATGGCTATTAAAATGAATGTCGTGTTGCAGGGTGTGGGTGTTCACTGTATGCATGGTCATGGAAGGACGGGGACCATGTTGGCATGTTACTTGCTGACGAAGAACAACAACATAACTGGAGATGAAGCGATAAAGATGATCAGAGAGATGCGCCCGGGCTCCATCGAGACCACAAGCCAGGAAGAAACGGTGAGGGACTTCCACCAGCACATTCAACATCAACAATGCTCATCATGACCGCTACCACCACAACTTTGTTGCCAGCAGGACGCATTTTTGTATCCACCTTGCAACTTCCCCTGGACCTTCCTTGCCTGAACTTTTTGCCCAATTGTAGCGTCCTGGTACGTCTACGTCATGTGTTCAGAAAACGCAGTAAACACGTGCTATGTCCCATTCTTCCTCAGGCAGTAGATTTTACCCCTTGAGGCGATTTTGCGAGCGGTGTTTCAGGACACGGCCAACGCGGAAATGACCGCGATCTGCTGCAGTAATTTCAGGGAGGCCTGTCACATCATGGTGTGCGCTCATGTAACTATTCATTCACATTGCACTAATAAAACAGTTGAGTTGGATTGTCGTACTGATATAGGCTACAATGACTATTTGTAGAGACTCCACCGTGTAGCCACATGATGTAGCTTACTGTTGGGTCAGTTTTCATAGCATTTGATAGGTGGCCTTTGCCAGTGGTTTGTCATGGTTAAGTTTGGGAACCCCTGGTCTAGGCTACTCTATCAGCATCCCTCTTGTTCAGCAGCAGTGCCATATTATCAACATTAGCCGGATTAATATTTACTAGCCATTTTGGCTGGTGATGAAAAAATATATTTATAGTCTGTTTACCCGAATCTTGAGGGGTGAGTGTAAGAAAAATCATGGGGCCCAATTGTTTACAGAGGGCCATGGACAGAGATTTTGATAGGAACCGTCTCTGCCATGGAGTAACGGAAAAAGGGGCATAACTTCCTTGTCCTCATGGGTAGGGCCTCTGACAAGTTTGGCTGATCCCAGGACAAAATAATGTGAAAGCCCCCCCCCCCCCCCCCCCCCCCCCCCCCCCCCCCCCCCCCCCCCCCCTCCTCTCAATACATCAATGTAATAGCAGAGATTCTTTAAGTATAGAGATATGCCAACATAATAGGTTTCATGACCAGGTTCCGGTCTGCCTAAAGGGGCGTGTCATATTGCTCCTAGCATTGAATAAAACAGTCCTCAGGTCTGTCTAAAGGGGGATCTCTCCCTCCCCCCCCCCCCCCCCCCCCCCAATAATAGAACCCGGAAACAATGGTCCAATGGAACCTCTCTCTCTCTACTCTCTCTGGTAATAGGGACCCAATTGTGGGGGGCCCTCCCTCTGCCTGGGCTGGAGACAACTTACTCTTTGTGCCCCCCTCTCAACTTCCCTTAGCCACGGAATAGGCTAATATAAGAAAAAGGGGCACACTGAATAAGAAGTGCACTTTTAATGGCCGATGTAGCAGGCAGACACGTGCACACGCGCACGCACACACACCAAAATACAATAATAATTTATTTTGAGCCACAAACACCTGATAGTATTTCAGAGACTAAAATTGTGGTGGTTAATGCATTGCCGTGATGAATCATTGCTCACCACCATGATTAAATATTAAAACATGTTGTATGACTGTTCAAAAATAAAGAAGAAGAAAAAAATAGAAATTGTACAATGTGACTTTTTTTGTAAAATCTGTATTTATTTGATTTACAAAAGCCTAACATGAAACAACCGATAAAATGAAACCAAATAAACCGGTAACCTAGAATGGAAAAAAAAAAAATCATGTGTACATGTCAGTTTACATCATCTGAGCAAAAAAAGAGGGTATTGACACTAGAACATTATAGATAATTAATTATAATGTACAAAGTAAAGTCAGGTTTTTGATCTCTTAAATTATTTACACAACATGTTCAGTAAGTCTAGACATTTGTGAGCAGAGATGCAGGTGTCTATCGGATACTGTTCCCCTTCCCCCCCAAATTCCACCAGTTGTTTGTGTCCAATGCAGTGGTTTGATTGGTCTATGACAATAACAAAATCCTTCCATATGCTGTAAGCATGGTCTGACCAAGAAAATAATAATAATAAAAAAATAAAGAATAAAAATTGAAAGGGGTGTGGGTGGGTCACAACAATTGAAAATAGGTTTCCAATTCCACGTTTGAATTAAAACGGATTTTTTTGTTATAAATACGCAAAAAAATCATTACTATCAAATAAATATTATCTAAGTAAATGTTACATTCCTACGTTTAGTGTTTTGTGACTTAAATTTGAAAACCATTTCCCCCAGACTTTTCTCACCATTGTCATATTGCAGTTTTAAGCCAGTCTGATCACACCAGTCACTCACCCTATGCAAATATCCATTCAAATCAAATAAATGTTGCAAAGTCAAACGAGAAACCACTGAGGGGGTCAGGAGGAGAAAAAGACGACTGAAACCATCAATCCTTATGTAAAAGGATTAAATAGAGGCTACAAAAATGGTAGACATTGAAGCACAAACACAATGATGCATGTTGCCGGTCTGCAAGTTGAAGCAGGAATGTCGCTTAGTTTCTCTTACCCAAAGAATACAGACTGCACGGTGGCATTGAGAGGTTTGTTGTACAAGTACTTCCGTTTTCTTGGATGTAAGTGTTCAAGGGAACTCCCTGTTTTAGCCTACACAAAGACGCATGGAAACCGGTTTTACAGTGCTGTGAGGTGAAGTAGACAGTCGGAACGCTCAGAGGGACGATTGACGGTTAACGCCCTCTGTGCTGAAATGGAATGGGTAGTGGATAATACCAGTCTCCTTACCCCCCTTCCCCTATAAAAAAAGCTTCGCTCAGAGTACTGGGCAATGTAGATGACAGTAATAGTGTTGGTCTATTTCAGGAACTTATTTTCATGGAAAACATAAAAATAAGTGGGAAATTTGCAATGCAGAGAAGAGCATAAAACACCATAAAATATCCCACCTTACTCAATACTAATTAAAAAAATGAAACATTAAAATGAGAAAATATGCATCTTTCCCCCCCGAAGAAATTTCATGACAAACAAAATATAACCCCCTTCACGTGATTGAAAATTTCTTAATATAATTAAAACATTTTACAGTGCTTTTTTTTTCAATATTAACTTTGAATCCTTTCGAGGGAAAATTACGCAGTATTGTCTCTCTTATTGCAATGACGTATCTAAATAGTATTTAATGGTCCAGTTACTCTCTCAAAACAAAACAGAAAAAAAAAATAAAAAATACAAACGGATTTTAGGAGGAGGAGGAGGAGGAGGAGAGGGTCTTGGGTTTGCGTCTCAGGTCTCCCAGCCTCCTCTCCCCCAAGGCTAAGGCTCCAGACTACTTTGTGTTGAGTTCGTTCTCCAGCTCCATGAGTTTCCGCGAGGCCTTCACCTTGTTGGACACCTCCTTGCCCTGGGAGAAGAGACGCTGGCGCTCCTTAAACGTCAGGCTCTCCGGTGGTGCGCCTGAGATCTCGTTGTTCTGATCGGGGGCACTGCAAGCAACAGCACAAGGCCTTAGTGGAGGTAAAGCAATACGAAATCGGGATAACATAGGGCCTTAGTGGAGGAGGTAAAGCAATACCAAGTAATTTTTTTCCCCTTTCAGGGTCATTGGTCACCAACAGTTGCAGCTTCTTAAGCTCCACTACCTCTAGGAGCATGTAGCAGGATTCCATTTCTCCACTCAAAAAATAATCGGAGCATGTATTGCTTAAATAGCAACAAATTCCTTCAAAATTGTTTTCTGTCGATCTCTAATGCGCCAATATTCAGGGTTCCCACACCTTTTTCATGAACAAATTCAAGCACTTTTCAAGCACCTTCAAGCACCAAACTTCTAGTTTTCCAGCACTTTTAAATAGGTCGTGAGAAGGGGGTGTGGGGGTCCTTCCCCAGAAAATGTTGTGTTTTTAAGATGCAATTTCTTGCATTGTCATCAATTTTAGGGTGTCGAATGGCAAATCCCATCTGACATCTCACTCCCTCAGATTTTTTCCTTTATTTGGCTTACAGAGTTTTACTTGACACAAATTTCAAGCACTTCACCAAAAATTCAAGCATTTTCACAACCTTGAAAACACTTTTCGAAATTCAAGCATTTTCAAGGAATTCAAGCACCAGTGGGAACCCTGAATATAGTCCTGTGTCTCCTCAATGAGAGCTGCCATTAATATTGAAGCAATAAATGCTCCACTCATTTTTTTTGACTGGAGAAGTGGACTCCTGCTACATGCTCCCAGACCTCCGCGTGTGTTGAACGTCACCAGGGGGCTCCAGAGCTACACACACACACACACACAGGTCTGGTAGGAACCAGGCTAGCCAGCAGAGCCACTGAGAGAGAATTTTATTTTTGAATGGCAGGGTAGGTCCAGGACAACTAAGCCAGACTATTTACCTCCAATACACATCAATATTTGAACAGACAACTGTGGTGTGCATTTTCCAGATATTCTGCCAATACATCTGAGGTCAGGCTGAAATGTTGGAATTCTTCTCTGGAAGTACAGGGGTTGGACAATGAAACTGGAACACCTACCATTTTGGTGCGGGAAGTTTCATGGATAAATTGGACCAGCCTGTTGGCCAGTCTTCATTAATTGCACATTGCACCAGTAAGAGTGCAGTGTGAAGGTTCAATTAACAGGGTAAGAGCACAGTTTTGCTAAAAAATATTGCAATACAATTACGGGAGTTCAAAAAAGGAAAAATTCTTGGTGCGTGTTGCTGATGCATCTTTGACCAAGACAGCAAGTCTTTGTGTCTTGCTGGTATGTAGACTGGCCACTAGGCTGGTCCAATTTATCCATGAAACTTCCCACACAAAAATGACAGGCGTTTCAGTTTCATTGTCCACCCCCTGTATATCACACATCAGTAAATTCTACAATACTTTAGCATGAACACTCACCTTTTTGTCCACTTTTCCTTGTAAACTTCCCCTGATCCTACAAGCCCTGTTGAGTTTCCAGTGTACGAATTATATCCTGTTACGATTATTTGGGGGAAAAATAGAACGAGAAGTGAAAATTTTGAAACATTTACATTCAACCATCGGAATATAGGATGCCTCAAGGTATTGCAAAATCTACTGAGCTAAAAAGAAAAGAGGATTAAGATCCAGAAGTACTTTTTATACATTCCACATTCAATAAACGTGGTTAGCATCTGTGCTGCTGAAAGCATCATATCTATAGTGTGTTCATAGTGTGTTCAATTAAATATGCTGAAGATTGCCAATTATGAACCAGCACGAGATGCTTTCATGGAATACCCAGCCACTTTTATTTTGCAATATCTTCAGACAACATAAGGCATCTCTATTTGTCATCCAAGACTGCGGAAAGCTGAAGAGCAGGACTGAGCAGATTAGCATCAAGAGGCAGCATGTCAGAAGCAGCGTCTGTGAAAGAAGCAGGGGAACTGTGAAGGTTGGAGGTCAACAGGATTCAATGTTTTCTTGTAATAAAATGTTTCTTGTCATGTTTCAGCAGTCTTTCTGTGTACCTAATCTGAATATCTGAGAATTCCCTCAGTGTCTTTCCATAATTTACTTGAAGTGTGGTTCCAAAGTCGGTGTTGTGCTAATGCACTAACTCAGATGGTTAGGGCTAGACATGTTTCCTGACCTTTCTGTGGGCCACTCCCTGACCTCCATCTTTCACTGTCCCCCCAAAATAAGCATTTTCCCCAAGGCTCATATGTCAATGTGTCTGGGGAACACTAGTCCCGTGCTACAACCTTCTTGAATCGCAGCGCAAGTTAGCCCTGGTTGTCCATACAAACGTAGACAAAACGTGGTTTAACACGTGCAAATAGTATGCAAACATACTTTAATAGGTGCCTGCTCAAAAACTAAATAGAGGACTAGAACGATAAAAAAAAAAAAAAAAAAAAGCGTATGCATACTACTTGAAATTATTCCCGAATTTAAATGTAGAAATGGCAACGTTTTCATCACCGGACCTTTGACAGCCATTTTCTGACAATGATCTTAAGATCAAAACGCTGCCTTTCTAATCATCTTGAAGTGATTTTCAAAACAGTGTCTAGATGTTTTGGGAGCAGTTTTATGACGTGCTTGCCTTCCAGGGCGTACAGCACAACCAGAATCCAAATGCATGTGTGGCCTTTTTTTTGGGAAGGCAGGTTTCTGTTTCCCAAAACAAAAATGAAGAATGAATTGGGAGTGACGATTGGGCAGACACAAAACACACATTGGCCTAAGTGTGAACCAAGAAGAGCCCTTCACTGGCAGAGCATTGGCGGGTATTTCAGGGAGTGAAAAGACTGTGGTGCTAAAAATGGGGGTCAAGGCTTTTTGCTCTATAACAGGCCTCAGCCTTTCCAACATCTGTTCCTTAAGGGAAAACCACACGCTGAGAAAACAGAAAGCAAACACCGCCCTGGAGCACCGAAATGCAGCTCTTTCAGGGATTTTAAATCCCATTGGTCGAGCCAGCTGTAGGCTTATACTGGTGCATTTATTGTGATAAAGAAATAAAAAAAAGAGACAGACTTCAGTTTGAGCCAAGGATAATATAACGGAGAAGCCCGGAGAACTAAAATAAAAAAAGACATATTTCTGTGATCCTAAAATCCTACGCAATATCCCTTTGAGATGAAGCCAGGCACATACGGTTTAGACTATCTGACATAATCTGCATATTGCTGCAGGTGCTGATGTTGGGGCTTTGACCAGGGGCTCTTCTGCTGCCGCCGATGCTGCCAGTAAAGAGCACTACTTCAGTGTGAAATTCAAGATCAACATTAAGACAGGCTACCTCCACATGTGTGCGTTTTTTTTTTTTTTCATTTTGTGGGTTTAAGCCTACATTCTGCCCACAAAAATCACACTCCATCATTACACTGCTGTTTTCAAACAGCTTGTTCACAAGCTCCATTTTCCAATCAATGACTCTACTGAATGACCTGGACGTCCGTTACAAACGCACAAATGTGGACCTAGCCCAAGTGGCACCTGACAGTGGTACAGTATGTGTGTGTAGTGTGCGTGTTTGCATTTGTACATGTGTGCATGAGTGGGTGGGGGATTGGGTGGGTACGGTGAGGAGGCAGCAGGTAAAGAAGCAAGATGCCAGACAAACACAGAGGCACAGAGACAGACAACCAGGAGACTCAGACGGGATTAAAGCAGCAGCACACCTTAAACCACACAGAAGCGTCTCATGATCTACTGAATAGGTAATAAATTACTTGTTTTTGTACACAGGTGACCAACACTGGAGGGTGGTGATGCACCACAACGCATTACAACAATGAGTCAGACTGTGTGTGTTTAAGGAGGCTCCTGACATACATGAATGGTCTTATGAGAGGGAGGGGGGGAAAGCAGAAAAGCAAAGGCAGTAAACAGCAATGGATTTTGTTGTTTGGTTGTGTCAACTGAAATTAGTGGTCATTTAAAAAAAAACAAAAAAGCAAAGGGAGGGGGTGCGTGCATAAGCATGAAAGCAGTTTGGCCTGTTTTTTTTAATTATTATTATTATTATTATTATTTGAAATGCAATTAAAACTTTGGCGAGAGTGCCAAGGTTAGTGCTTGGTCTTCCAATCAGAAGGAATTGTAATGCAACTCAGGTCAAGGATGGTCGGTCTCTTGGCTTGTTTGGTCCGGGTCAAGGCAAGTGTCAGGGCACCTGTGTAGGTGTGACATGCAGGTGTAAGGATGCAGTGAGGCAAACACTGGAGCTTGCAAGAAGACTCTGCATTGACTGCGTTGCATTACTGGCATCCATTTGTTCATGGCTGTTCAAAGTTTTCTTAACCGTTTCTGATCTGAATCAGATCTGATCTCATTTTTCACAAGGTAGGAACCAAATACTACTAAGCACTAAAATAATAAATATGCCACTACAAATATGAGACTAACCTACGGCATTTCCTTAAATTTCATTTAATTATTTGATATTTATCTGAATTAGCTTAGTAAACCATGTGTATAGGCTATGCCATTCTGTCAAAAAAAAAGATGATGTAAATGCCACACCACTATTAACATTCAAAATCTCCACCAGAGGGAGCCAGACCTCTGTTGAAAAATGACAAGATGATCGGCTGTATCTCAAAGTCAAGCATCCTGGCCTTGCTAGGACGTGAAACGCCCAACGATTGGATACTCCGCGGAGTTCACCAAAGAATCACTGGGCGTTTCACGTCCTAGCAAGGCCAGGATCCTTGACTTTGAGATACAGCCCAATCCTCAACTGATGTTTGTGAAGGATAATTACAATTTAAAGCTTAGATAATATAAATATCTTCTTTCGAAGTGCTTAAATATCACCTCTCCGACCTTTCAAACAGCCATGAACAAACAAAACCTCATTCCTTTCAGATCAGTTCCCCTTTATACTTCTATTTAGTGCCAAGTCAGACTAGTACTGAGGAGAGTTGTTGCTAAGGGAGCCCACCACCGACGGGTGACTGACAGCAAGCGTGGCCAATAGGCCGGAGCGCTGAGGCGGGGCAACCCACACGGAGTGAGACCAGACAGATAGGCGCAGGGGGAAGGGGCAACACCAACAGTACTTTGATAGGACATCTGGGGGTGATTGGTGGTTGATTGGTTGATTGATTGATTGATTGATTGGATTGATTTTTGATTGTTTTGTTTTAGTTTTTTTTGTTCTTTCTGGATGAGGAGGGAGAGAATAATCAATTGCTTTTACGCACAGTGGAGTGAGGATTCATTGAAGATAGACGATAATTACATGGGGGGGAGGGTTTTTTTTTTTTTTTTGAAAAAAAGGGACCAAAAAAAGTTACACACGAACGACATATAACTAAATTAGAATAAACACAACACTCAAAGAGATGGAAAATAGTGGAGGGACATTACCAAAAAAAATCAAAAGAGATCACATTGAATGATTGGCTACTTCTACGCAAAGACTATATTTTACGGACAAGTTGGTGGAAAGGATGGAAGAAAGTGTGAGAGGGACAGGGGGAAAGTGGGAATGATCGATATCCCTCTCACCTAAAAACTACACAAAAACAGGAACACGACAAAAAAATGATGTGACATATAAACGAAAGAATGAGGAGGAGTGAACAGGGAATATGGGGGGGAGGGGAGATGGATGAGGGTGGTTGGGGGAGGGGGGTGGGATAGGGGGAGTTGGCAGGGGGCGTTTACTCCTCTCTCCTCTTTCGTCTTCCGTCTCTAACCTTTCGAATTTGCCAGCGGAATGAAGGCGGGTTTGGTGGCCGGGGCTGGAGGCCCGTGGCCTGCCCGGCCGCTAGTACTGTTGGCATTGTCGGCAGGCAGGTGGAACTGACTGGACAGGAAGATCCCGTCCGACATGGGCCGGGGCTTTCGCGCGAGGGGCGGCGGCTGTGGCTTATGCTCGGCCGGCGGGAGGTCACCATAGGACTTCCGGGTGGCCGAGAGCTTAGCGGTAGTAGTAGTAACCTGACCTGCTGGGCCGCTGCCAGCGTTCACCTCCTCCTCCTCCTCCTCCTCCTCGTCATTGTACGAGACAAACTTGGCAGTGTACAGGGTGTCGGGGGAGGCGACCTGGGTTTTGAGGTAAGAGGTGTTTCTCTGGGGCGGGGGCGGTGGAGCACTGCTGCTGTTGTTGCTGCTGCTGTGGTTAGTGTTGGCAGAGGAGGGGGAGGCGGGAGGGGGGGGCTGGTAGTCCTTGGGAAGGGGCGGCCTGTACAGACCAGGCTCCTCGGGGCTCAGCAGCTTGCGCTCGGCCTCTTCGTGCTGCCGGCGCCTCTCCGCCTCCAGGCGTGTATAGTACTCCTCCTCCTGTCTCCTCTGGTGGAACAGTGATGGGGGAGAGCTGGTTAGAGAGGGTTAGCAAGTGGCTAACCGTTGGCTACGCTACCAGGGGGTTAGTTGGTGATCTAGCTACTGTATTGCTAAAGCTACAAGATGCTAGACACTGTGGGTTAGTGCAAGGGCACATTTTAAGGTGCCAACTGGTGTCTGGACTACAGAGTCAAACTTCTCTTTCATTCATTCCCCCTTGCGTTTGTGTGTGTGTGTTTATATCATCTGGTAACTTGGTCGACTCTCAGTTTGAACCTGTTCCTAAGAGCCCTAAAAAAGTAGTGGGCTGGAACTGGTGAGGAATATCTGAAATTTTGGGAATTTTGGCGTGACTATCCTTTCTTCTCCCTTTTCTTTTCTTTTTTCTTTTTTTCCAAGGGTGGCGTTATCCTGGGGGCTAATCTGGGGGGAGGTCCTCTTTTCCCAAGGACAGGTGACTTTTTAAGGGCTGGATTTGAGGGACCCTTCAAAGGACTGCTGGGGACTTTGGCGAAGACTTCACTGGCCATCTCCAAGAAGACCTTGATCGGCCTTTGTTCGGATCACTGTAGGGCAAGGGTGGGGCTGACCTGTGATAAAGTAAGATGGTGGTGGTGGTGGGACACTGACCAAGATGTCTTTGCTATGACTTAAGCCATAGCTTAGGTTAGGTGCTTAGGGTTGGGGATGGGGACCACTCATGGACTGACTGACCAGAAGCAATGCCTATGAGGAATGAAGGATGACCAAAAAAAGACAAAATACTGGGGATTCTGAACCAAAAACCTGAAACTGAAATGGCACTGACATGATTCATGCTCTTTAGGGAGTCGTGTAAGTGAGAGGGGGTGTAACACATCACCAACACACACGCAAGGGGGGGTGGAGGTACATATTCAAGACATGCAATTTGACATGGGGTATATCATAGCAGGACTCTGAATTACCAGTGGTCTGAAAAACGGAATGATTCACAAATGCAACCTTGACAACACCAATGGAACGAACGTGACTGAGGTGACCAAACACGGAAAAACAATGGAGGGTTTTGGGAGCGTGTCAAGACTTCTGGAACGAGGAATGGAATGACCACTGTGTTCAGACCACTGATGATTCAGAGATCGCCACAACTTCAGAAATCCAAACCTTAAAAAAATGTTAGCAATACAACTATAGAAATACTGCAGCGCTTAGAATTACAAAACACAATCATCTTTCAACCCCTTATTCCTTTTTAACAATTCTCAAAAAAAAACCTGTCTGAGGGAGACAAAAACATTACTTCTTCAGTCTTCTTACAGTCATAGATTACCACAGATGCAGCAGAACTTCAGTGAGCAAAATTGGCTTCTGTGTTGTCTGCTCCTCTCGTAGTAGAAGGCAGCATTGCATGCGAGTTGTTTGCTGTGATGAGAGCCACAACCCTCAAGAGATCTCAGTGTTTTTTTTAACAATGACACAACAACAGTCATCTATTTTCTGCCTGCCCTGGGTTACAACGAGTGGTTTCTGACTGACTTGGCATGGGATTACCGCTATGTAAAGACGGTAAGATTGTTTTCTCTCTGTCTCCACAACAAAGATGACAATAGGTCCTCGGGCTGTTTAGGTTGACGACAGTTTGCCATGACACAGTTGACATAAATATGGCCACAAGGACGTGCTCTGTGAAGAAAATAATGCAACTGGGGAAATAGACCGACTTTTGTACTGGCACAAACCTTTCAAAACTATCTTCAGGCGACAAAGTCTATCAAAATAACACAACTTTTAAATTAAGACGTGTCAGTACATTCAAATATTCCAACCACACTCCTGACAAATATTTCAACATACTCTGATTTACGGGAATAAAATCCTGAAGACATCAAAACCCAGTTACATGAAGGAGTCATATAAAATTAATCACATTTAAAAAAATCCTTCATATAAATGGCATTGAAACATTTCTCCATCTGTAAATCACAACTTGAGAGATTCTTAAGAAAACTCTCTGGACTGGAAAATGCTGTTGGAGCAATTATCACGTTAAAAGAAAGCCTTCATATAAATGGCATTATGACTTCTCTGCATAGGTAAATCACAACTTAAGAGACACCCTCTGGACTCCATGGAGCTGAGGCGTGCTCCCGGCTGCTAGGGCCGCTGGCTGTGGAGGTGTACCTTCTCCTCGGCCTCTCGCCGGTTCCTCTCCTCCTCCCGCCAGCGCCTCTCTTCTTCCTGCTTGGCTCGGTCCTCCGCCTCCCGCTTGCGGATCTCCTCCAGCTGCTGCTTCCTCCGCCGCTCCTCATCCTGCAGCTGTGGAAGGGGAGGGGGGGAATGGGGGGTGGCAGGCACCAAACATACAACGTGTTAAAAGAACCTTGACATTTTTGTGGCTTCCACGTTTTCTTTTGTTACGGGTTTTTTCCCCCCGTTTGTGTTTTTAATACCACAATAGCAAAAACAGTAAATCATCGGCACAACGCAACACCAAACACAAGTCACAAGTCACGAATGAGTGCAATGGCACGGCACAGATGGATCTCAAAAACGTCTGGGTCCCGAGAAATGACTGGGGACCTTGTGAGGGATGCGCTGTTGATCATCTCCACGTAAACAATAAAATGTGTAATGAAAGGGATAACTGGGGTTTTGTTCTGCCTTAAACCAATATATCGCAGTGAGCTGTGACTAACTTTATACGCTGAACTTCTGTTCTCCGACAGAATTGCCCAAATATAGTCTTTGGACAAATATAGTTTTCCCACACAGTGCCCGTTTTGGTAGGCAATGACTTCAGCCACCACAGTTTCACTACTCGCTACTAAAATACAGAGGTCAAAGCCAACAGTAATTTAAGGGCAAGGCACAGCCAACGTGCTGCAATTCAGAAAATCATCTGGATTTCTTATACGCACAACGACAGAGTTGTGATCAGAGTTATCTAATACGACAGTGTATCGTACACACAGCGGAGCACAAATACGTGTTTTTTTGTGCATGGTTAAACTGTCTGCTTTTAACTATACATGTACTTAGGCCTTTGGTAATGTTTATTTGAGGTGGATAGTGAGAGAATCACAGAGAGAGAGGGGCATACCCAAGCATGCAGACAGACCAGGAGAGAAAAAGACAAAGAGATAGAAGGAAATGTGGTGTGTGCAATCACCAGCAGGGCAGCAGATACCCTGCTCTACAGCTGCTTCAGCTGACAAAATAAAAAATATAAATAAGTTGATTGAAAGTTGAGAACAACATCACGCCTATAACACTTCCACTGGAACCCAACATTCAAGACAAGTCAAACGGCGCCAGATGTCTGGATAAAAATCGCACCACAACAGGCTGATGGAAAAAACCCCACAACACTTGTACAAATACCACACACATGAAGACACAAAACAGCCCTATGAGCACCAGCACACATGAGGATGAGGATGATGGGGAGGAGGTGAGTGATGAAGAGCGGCCCCAGAAGTGTGCAGGCGGGAAGAGTCACTGGTTTTGGGGGAGAGGTCCTGGGTCATGCATGGAGAGACCTCTCCCCCTCATTCATGGCTGTCCTACGTTCACTGTACTGACCAGCTGTGTTGAGGTAAGGCCTGCTTCTCTCTCCCCTTGCCAAGGTTGAGGCAAGGATGCCAATGTCCTGGACCAGACGTTTGCATATTCATGTCTTGAGACATGGCTGTAGCTATTGCATGGGGATTGAGGTATTTTTTTTATATATTTGAGCTTGTAGTTCGTGGTTTAGAGAAGGAAGCTATGCCCTTATAAAGGGCAGCAGAGTAACATTAAATTAAGGTTTTTCAGAATGTGTACTATTAAACTGGATAGACTGGTGCTCCCTCTGATTTCAGATTAACACAGGTGTAGTCTAACGTGGTAAACCAATAATCAGTCGACTTGGGTTCGATTCACCCAAGTTCGGTTCGGTTCGAAGCTCCACATGGTAGGTCAGCGTGAATTTGGAGGACATTTTCTAGCAGGTAGTGGAAATCAGGAGTTTTCATCAGGAGTTTACAAGGACAAAAGGCACGTTTTGAGGCAAAGTTTAAAAAAAAACTTCAAATAAACCAAGCGTACTGTGCAAGCAAGCAAGCAAAGCAAGCAAGGACAAACGACTCAGGACATTGTTAGAAAGGGTACTTTTGAAAGCACACTTCCTCAGCAGCAGTTCAGCGGTGAAGGAGGGGCATCACAGCCAGTGCACAACCCAGAATGCTTTGCCCAGGAGCTGCAGCCCCACAGAGACGGCCCCCACCCCCCACCCCTCTTCCCAAACTCCCTCCCCTACCCAACTCACTCCCTTCCAGCCTCCTCCAACACCCCAGGAGCACTGGAGGAGAGGCAAGGTGATGATCGAGGCGGTGGGAGGAGGAGGAGGTGGAGGAATGGGGGTGGGGGGGCGGTTTGAGAGAATGAGCGTCAGTGAAGGAAGTCACAGGTGGAGTCTCAAACAGGAAAGTGTTCGAGCGTAAAGAACGTACCAAGTCTAGTACAGAGATTGCTGGGACAGCAGTCTGCTGCAGGAAAGAAAGAAAAAAAAGGAAACCGACGGAGAAGGAGAGACAGAGGAAGAAGGGGAAGGGGGAAGGGCAAACAGAAGACAGGAGAGAGGGTGATTTAGGACAGGAGGAAACAAGAAATAAAAGAAAGGAACACGACGAGAGAGACAGAGAGGGAGGGAGTTAAAAGGGGGTGGGGGGGTAACAGAAAAAAAAGAGAGAAGATAAAAGTGAAAACATTGCTTGGGCTTGGAACGCAGTGATGTGCTGCCAGGAACATTCCGGAGCGGTATGGGACTGATTAGTGTCAATGGCCCACCACCACCGTCCCAATCCCCATCCCATCCCCATCCCCAGCCAAAGCCCCCTACCTAGAGAAGAGCTCCGCTAGGCGGCTGAAGAAGCACGAGGTTTATCCAGGAATCCGCACTTCATTCCATAGATGTGCTCCCCTCCCCTCCACAACTCACCACTAAGGCAATGATCTATTCTAATGAAGGGCTATCAACTCTAAACACTTCACTCAAGCCAGAGGAGCGGCGAGTTGAACATTGCCTTACCGAATGTCAAAAAAGGGCACATTCACGCTAACTTGCTTACGTTTACATTTTCCATGTGAAGTCCAGCTCGTCACATCAGGGTTTGCAAGCCAATCATTTCATTATCATCCTACACAGATGTTTTTTTTGCTCGTCTTTCCCATTCATCAAATGTTACGTGTGAGCAATAGTGGGCCAGTCATCTAAATGGCCATCTGTTCTGCAGCAGAGTTTCATTTGTCAAAGGACGTTTCAGAAGAAGTGATGAGGGCAGCCGAAAAATGGGCCGAAATCTTCGGATTCCATGTTTTTGCATTAAAAAGTGAAGTAGTATAGTAATAGATAGTAATAAATGCAATAGAGACTAATACTTTTGAATTATCTATTGTTTTGAGAAAAGAGAAAAAACCTGCTTGAAAGTTTGCTGTGTATCGGTCGGTTGACTTAATTATCCAGGTTGGCCTATGTTTCGACCAGTGTGTGTGTATGTGTGTGTGCGCATGTTTGTTGGACGAAGCTGAAAGCCTGCTGTCCACTTTGCCATTCGTCCCTGCAGCCAGAGAGACAGCACAGCAGAGCACAAGCGATGACAGAAGCATGGCGGTGCAGGTGCAAATTGCAAAAAAAGAAAAGAGAGTAAAAAAAAATATTGGAGGAAGGAATATAGAAAAAGCAAAGTATAATAACATCTAGCGGAATTTCCCCAATCTGCCTGTATAGTCCACGGGTCAGATGAGATATTGGTACCACTCATGGGGGCAAAGGTTGCTTATATTTTTTGAAAAGATACATGTCTGTCGCTATCATATTTGTATGATAACCCTTCTGGATTCACAGCCAAGTTAGTGGTATCAGCTTTTAAAGTGACAGGCCCCCATTAAAAACAGCCGTTTTTAAGATGGGTGTATTTCTTTCTACCGGCCTTTGTTAAATGTTACATTACAATGTTACATTTTCAGAAAATATTAGCAACCTTTGCTGCCCTGAGTGGTACCGTCATCTCATCTGTCCCATGGACGAGCAGTTGGAACAGTACATGATTCACTGCTGAGATACTTTCCTTCCCTTGCCACTAGAGGGCACTACACCTGCCCGCCCCTGACCTTGGCATGAGGTGAAGCATTCACTGCCCTCCGCCGTGAGTCCTCGCCTTTCACTTCCTCTACTGAGGACTGTGTGAGTGTGAACTCTTGTGGAAATGTTATCTAATTTCCCCCCGTCTCGCCCTGTCCCATTCTCTTCTCTTCTAGAGAGCAATAATTGCGCTTTGCTGCCAAACTTCTTGGTATGCGGCCGGCTCTGCAAGTAAGGTATCCGAGCCTGCAGCGATGCGCTTGTGTCTGTGCCATACGGCTGGCTGTTGTTCACCATTATTATGCTGTTTTCTGTGTGTGTGTGTGTGTGTGGTTTTCCCCTGCAACAGCACGCACCCCTCTTTCTTTAAGGCTTTTCGGTAAGAGGAATCCTTTGAGAGGGAACATAGAGCAGTTAAAACAAGACAAAAAGCAGCACGCTATTTAGGCATGGCAACCAAACAAAGCCTGGGCGATGGTTGTAAAGCTGACAGAGTAACGACGAGTCATTTCAGGACATGGAAAAAAAAGAGTCACATTGTTTAGACAGTTAAAGATCGACAGAATGAGAGAAGAATACAGGGTCAAATCACATTATCTAATCATGATTAAATCTTACCAATGTTATTCAAGCTTAAGAACACAGTTAGGATCCTGAAATGACTAAAAAATTGCCTCAAAGCCAACGCAGCGCCCTTTCTTTTAAAAAGGGTGTGACGGGAATTGAGGCAACTCATCTCCCCCTCCATCCATAAATACATTCATCCATCCATCCATACACACTCATCCATCCATCCATCTCATTCTCTCTCTCTCTCTCTCTCTCTCTCTCTCTCTTTCCTTCTCCACCCCCCCTCCCCTCTCCCGTCCTCACCCGTGCTCTCTTCTCGGCCTCCAGCCTCTGCATGATGAGCGTGGTGTCCACATCTTCGTCCTCGTCGTCGTCGTCCTCGTCGTCGCTCTGCTTGGACTCCTGCAGCCGCTTCTGGAACTGCCACTCCAGCATGAGCTTCCGCAGCCGGTCGCTCTCCTCGGCGCTGCGCTCGGCCTTGGCCTGCAGCTCCTGGATCTCCCGGTCCAGCAGGTCCACGATCTGCAGCTGCTGCTGCTTCTCCAGCTTCTCGCGGGCGTCGCGCTTCCACGGGTCGGGCGAGAGCGAGTCGCTGGCCACGGCGGCGGCCAGCTCCTCCTTGCTGATGGTGATGTACTGCAGGTCGCGCCGCTCGATGGTCCGCGGCTGCTGCTGCGGCAGGAGCTCGCGGATCACCGTGTCCCCGCCCCCAGCGCCGCCTCCCACGCCGCCGGGAGGAGGGGGCGCTGGGGCGGGGGCACCACCCGTGGGGCCCGACATCCCGCGAGGCAGGCTGGAGAGCTTCTCAGGCCGGCTGGGCAGGGGTGCCGGTGCTGCTGCTGCTGCTGCTGCTGGCATGGGCTGGTGGGGCTGTGGGGGAGCCATGTAGGGCTGCTGCTGGTGCTGGTGCTGGGGAGGAGGCATCTGCATGGGGGGCCCGCCGGGTGGGGCCATGTGCTGGGGGTGGTGGGGGTGTCCCATGGGCGGCAGGGTGCCGCTGCCTCCGTGCTGGTTGTGGACGGGGGGCTGTTGCTGCTGTGGGGGCGGGCCTCCGCGCATCTGGTCCCTCTTCCTCTCCTGCTCCCGCCTCTTCCTCTCGCGCTCCTCCTCCAGACGGGCCTTCTCCTTCTCGTACCAGCGCTGCTGCTCCTCGCGCTTCTTGCGGTCGGCCGCTGCTGCCGCCGCCGCCGCCTGCTGCTGCTGCTGCTGCTGGGACACAGGCGGAGGGGGCAGCGGGAGCTCGGGCTGGGGCTCGTACTCGTAGTGGGCCGGCGGGGGTGGCGGAGGAGGGGGCAGGTCGCTGCGCGTGGGCTGGCCGGAGTGAGGGCCCGGGGGACCGCCGCCCTGGGACTGCTGCTGCTGCGGCGGCGGCGGACCCGTGGGCTGCGCCTGTCCCGGGGGCCCGGGGGTCTTCCAGCGGCCCGGCCCGCTCTTGTGGGCGACGCTGTTGCTGTTGTTGGGCGCCTTGTTGAGGCTGTTGGTGCTGACGGAGGCGTTGGCGTAGTTGAGGTTGAGGTGCTCCTGGCTGGAGGTGCTGGACTCCAGCGAGGAGGAGACCTGCTGGTTCCAGTGCTCGCCGCTGCCGCTGCGCTGGTGCTGCTGCAGGTGGGCCGGGTGCATGTGGGCCGGGTGCTGCTGCTGCTGCTGCTGCTGCTGGTAGTCCAGCTCGCGGGGAGACGGCTGCTGCATGTAGCCCCCCGGCACGTCGCACAGGTCCTCCTGGGAGTGAGCCACTCTCTGCCACGCGGAAGAGAACATGACAGAGTTTATATACAGAATGGGCTGTGGAAATCTGTACTGTGAACATAAACATAAATCATCATCATCATCATCATCATCATCATCATCATCATCATCATCATCACCTTGCCTGATGATCATTGACTGTCAAATCTCTTTGAGACTTGGTCTGACAAAGTCTATAATGATTAACGTTTCCCAAAAGGCATGGTTGACCCGCCTCCCTTGGCTTGCTACTGGCCGAGGCCAGAAAAGGCTGTGCCAAGCTTAAACCAAACCTTTTCTTTAGTCCCAATAGAACGTCTCTCCTTTAAACCACATCACTGCCTTGGGCCGTTGGTGCTGCTCAAAGTTGATTGGTTCCCAACAAAGTGGGTGAGTTCCCAATTTCTCCGGAGCTTAGAAACGATATTTGTATTGCTCCTGGCCTGACTAGTAGTCACTAAGAGGGCGTGGCCTGGTTAACCATCACCGTCATCATAATCGTCATCATTATTGTTTTTATTACTTATTTCCAGGACAATAATGATAGGCTTGGAGGGTGAAGCTTTGGGACAAAAGCTTGTATATGCACCATTGTATATGCTTGACATATGCACCATTAAAACGTGCACAGAACTCACTGGAGCCGTACTAAGCTATGCTTTATTTCCAAATCCTTCTCGGCGATAGGACAAAAATATGCTCCGTTACAACATGCTCAGAAGTAATCGGACAGAGTGACGCACCCTGTCTGTCAGGAGCCGGGAAACAAAAACAAAAGGATTTGCATTCAAAATAGGCTGCGTAACTCCATATCCGTATTGTGTATCCATCTCCATTTCAAATGCCATGTCAACAATAGGGAACTGTTACAACATGCACAGAACTAGGTGAACTGAGTGCAGCACACTCTTTAAAAAAGCAAAACAAAAAAACCCCGCAGAGAACGCACGCACATCAGTGACACAGGTGCTGGACCAAACAGAAGATAACCGGAAAGATAAACTAAACGTCCACAACTTGGATGCACTTGATGAAGAGACTCTGCGTCTGAGACGTTGCGCCATTAAATATTTGGGAGCATAGACAAGACGTGTTGAAGACATTTATGATTTCTTTGCAGCACACTCTGTGCCAGCCAGGGAACAAAAACAACAAGATTAACATACATAATCTGCTACATTGTACATCTGGTTTCATGACAAATAACAACGCCAATGTGTTGGGGAGTGCCTCCCTCTCTTTGCATGTTGTGCAACCGATTTGAATCTGAATGCTGGTTGTCCAATGTGCGCCCCATCAGAGAGGAACTAACTGTAACTGTAACTATGTGGTATATCGGGTTTCCACTTCAAAGTGCATGAATGATGTAACAACGGGCCACAAGATCAGAACAAAATTTACACTCAAAACACATTCCTCATACTGTACGACACGCACAGAACTGCTGAAGTGAAGCTGTCTCTCACAACAAGAACTAGAACTTACAACCGTTACCGTAACCAGGTTTGTAACAATGGTGACAATCTGTTTCCTTTTCAACTACAACTATTCAGGTCAAAATGCTGGCTTTTCAAGCATGTATTAGTCATGTTTAATAAGGGCCTTTTAATCTAACGCCTTCCTCCATTTTGCTTTTTGGAGTGCCTGCCATGAGTTTATCAAGCAAGACTGGAGGGTTTATTTGTGCCTCCCACTTATACTCCACATCCACACTCTCTGATGTACTCACAGAAAAACACATACAGTGCAGACCCCGGGTTCACCCCCTAGCACACACCTGCATGGACATGTTGTTGTTGTTGTGATGGACATCCATGGGGGGTCTGTCCTCGCTGTTCTGCCAGGCCTGGTTGGGCGAAGGCACCACCCGGTCTGTGGACTTGGAAGCTGGGAAGGTGAAGTACTCCCTGGGGTACGTCTGCGTAGGGATGGGGTAGGCCTCGGGGCGCGGCGGAGAGGGCTCCTCCTACAGACCAAAAGGAGGAAACGCACATCAGGGGTGGATACAAAGGAAAAAAAAAACAATGACAATACTATACAAAAATTAATGAAATTATATATTTTTTTTACAAAAAATGAATAGATTGCCTTCTATCATCATATTGCGATTGTAAATGACTTCACCCACGATCTCTATGCACATATCTCTATGCAGGTCAATGGTATCTTTGTATCCTTGGATACTGGAACAAACGGCTTGCCAACATTTCAAGATTCTGTGTATCTGAATACAACTGGAGGGCAACCTGCTGTACAGTGCAGGCATGTGCTTTCAGGCCCAGATTGGGTTCTGTGACAAACTACACTGACTCCTCATACCCCACTAACCACACAGGAGATGGATATACAGAATATGAGCGAGGGGGGTACTCATGTTTTAAAGGGAAAAAATGGTTGGGGGGGGGGTTCGTAACACAAAACGTTTGGGAGACACAGCTCTACAGGATTCCTGCTGTAGAATAGAGTAATCTGGAGGTGGAGGGTTGCAATAAGGGGTGCACAATGGATGGGGATGGGGGTGGTGGTGGTGGTGGATGGGGGTGGTGTTGGAGGTTGTGTGCGATGTTGTTGACTGGGTTTGCAGCATGGGGTGATGCTAGCTTGGAGGTTGTGGTGGTGGTGGTGGTGGTAGTGGTGATGACTGGCTTGGGTGTGGAGGTCCTTGATTAGGATTAATTGCCTGGAGGCCCTTGGCAAAGCAAGATCAAAGGCAGTGTCTCGCTTACAATGCATGAGGCCAGGCCAAACAACGGCTGGATGGGGGAAGTACCCGCAGGATGCTTACTGCACGTGCATGACTTCTATTGGCATTTCGCCGTTGCTTAAAGTTCCTGTACAGAGGGATAAGCAGCTAACTAATGAAACGGGAGAGCTCTGTTTCCTGTGCGTGCTTGGAATTGCAAATAAGGAAGAGCCATTGGCTATAATAGGGCTATCGTGTGCTCACTAAAAGTCAATGACCTTGGGAAAGAGGCAAGAGGCATTTTTTTAAGCGCTGTAACACAGGCGTGTAACATTCCCCAATCAGATGTTGTTTTGGGATGGAACAGACACTTGGAACGTACGTTGTTTGCTTTTGTGTGCGTTTGTACTTTTCCTGTGACCGCACTTACTTCTATCTGTGTGCCTGTGTTCGCATGCTTTTCTGTCCGTGTGTGTGTGTGTGTGTGTGTGTGTGTGTGTGTGTGTGTGTGTGTGTGTGGGTGTGTGTGGGTGTGTGTGGGTGTGTGTGGGTGTGGGAGTGGGTGTGTGCGCGCGTCATGTGTGTGCATGATTTTACTCACGTCAGCACACAAGTTGCCCGTGGAGACGGAGGTGATTTTCCCAGGGGCTCCAGTGTATACCGGCTTCCCTCCAGGACTCTGGGCTTGATCTGCAATGGAAACGGAGAGGGGATCAGATCTCTCTCTCTACCCCTCAGTGGCTATAGTATGCTCTGTGTGCCTCCAAGTACGCAATGACTACAAATCACTACTGTTGATACTTTTTTATTATTATCATTAAAAAAACAAACAAACAAAAAAAAACAGTCTGTTCACATATCTTTAGTAAGATGAGGTGCTTTACATGTACAGTTTATCACATAAATATTGCATAGAACAGTGTTTTAACTTTGAAACTTTTCAGCCATCACATTACCCAACAGATACCTTTACCTTTTTTTTTTTTTTTTTGTTTCAAGAAAATAGCGTTTCTGAAGCGCGTGATGACCTTCGTCCTGAAGGCTTCTCATTGGCATTGTTTTCTCATGGACTAGTTGTTTTCCGGTTTATAACAGACACAGACAGTTATAATCGCGACCCTAAATGAAGGACCCTTTTTTCATCACCAGCCAAAATAGCTAGTAGATCTTAATCTTACAAGCCAAACCCACACTCACTAATGGGTCAAAGTGTGCAGTAAGTTGTTTGTTTTCTACCAGCCAAACTGATTTGTCACCAGTATTTGGCTGGTGTTAATTTAGATAATAGATTATTATAGATTAAGTTGGGAACCACTGCCATGATAAAGCTACTCACTGGCCACCCTGATGAAGGCCACAGCGCCGAAACGCGTTGGAGTTTTTTTAATGCATTTGCCCCTTAAATAAAGTTTATTTTTTACTACATTAACCAACTGAAGTGCCTGGACCAAGGGTTTTTTCCCTTCTGTCTTTTTTACTCACTGGCCACGTTGGGGCTGGACCTGTGGTCGGCCCGGTTCTTGAGTAGCCTCTCCTCCGTGCCCATCTTCTTTGGTTCGGGGTAGTTGTCCCAGGCCCCCTGAGGGCTCTCGCCGGAGCCGTTGGGCACCGTGTTATTGTAGAGCTCAAAGCCCTCGCTCTTTGGTCGCAACTTGCCCTTGTCCCGCGAGCGGTCGTTCGCTGAAGAAAGAGAAAGGAAGAGGAGGAGGAGGAAGAAGATGAGGAGAAGGAGAAGGAGGAGGAGGAAGAGCAAGATGATTAGGTGGTCATTGGATTGTAGCCCATACAATAGTTCTCTTTACAACAACAGTGTATAATAGATTTTCTTTTCTTTTTTAAATGCAAATCAATCTGGACCATCATCAACCATGACTTTCAATTTGCAGGCTGCAAAGAACCCTTTCTGGTCTATTGTCCAAAATTGCAACTGAACGGCTGAGAGACAGTTGAACGCTGAGACTGAACCAATTTGAATGTTTTGTTGAATCCCGCCTCACGCCTGTCAAAAAAGGATTTCTCTGCGTATATCCACATTGACCTCACTTGACGTTCATTTTGACGAATGAAAATGCCATTTTCCTGCTATGAACTCCCAAGCTGAGACTTAGGCACTACAAGACAACAAGGCAGTACACAAGGATCAAAACGAGATTCTTCAATGTTTCACAGACACTTGCAATCACAGGGGAGTCCATTTAGTGGGGAGAGGGCTTGAATGGCTTGACATCCAAAAGACTGGAGAATGATTTATCTGGTGCTGCAGGATGGGGAATACAGTCACAACATATCTCGAGTTCAGAATATTGAAAAACGGCAGTCAATTTCTCTGAACAATCCCTGATGGCAAACTTTTGTCGCAAGTGTTTTTGCTTCTTTCTTTCGGGTCATAATGAAACAAAATATTCTCTGCAATAACTCAATCTGTCAGTGCTACAAGTTTGACGTTTTGATCGTCAGGCTGCGGCTGGCAAAGAGATGGCTTAGCGTGATAAACGGCACTGCTGTCGCCAGTTTAAACATGTGGGCATTTACCCTCTTAAACAAAGGCCTTAAGATGGGCTCGGCTGACAATAAGCAGCCCCCTTCCACATGCCCTCCCCCTCCCCATCTCCATCTCCATCTCCATCTCCCCTCTGCGACCGTGCGTACCGAGCCCTACAGTATAAAAATCCATCACAAAAGGCAAATGGGCTCCAGTCACTGGGTAGGAATCTGCATTGTTTCATGCCAACGCCACTTTTATAGGCAGCGACAGGCAGGGGGTTGTTCAAGGCGGAGGGAGGAGAGGGTGTGTGTGTGTGTGTGTGTGTGTGTGTGTGTGTGTGTGTGTGTGTGTGTGTGTGTGTGTGTGTGTGTGTGTGTGTGTGTGTGTGTGTGTGTGTGTGTGTGTGTGTGTGTGTGAGTGAGTGAGTGAGTGAGTGAGTGAGTGAGTGAGTGAGTGAGTGAGTGAGTGAGTGAGTGAGTGAGTGAGTGAGTGAGTGAGTGAGTGAGTGAGTGAGAGAGAGAGAGAGAGAGAGAGAGAGAGAGAGAGAGAGAATGGGTGATTGATTGAGAGAGTGAGTGTATTAACTTGTGTGAGTGTGTGTAGTTGCGTGTGTGAGTGAGGGTGTATGCCACAAGCGCCCCTGTCACCATCTCCTCAGTCACGCGAGCGGGTCAGAGTGCCACCGCTTTAACTGCCAATCAGGATCTCCCATCATCCCCGGCAGCTCGACTATTAGAAGGAACTGGCCTTCATGTGGGTTTCCAATGGGGAAATGTGGGCTGTATCAAAAACTGGTCCTATTGAGTGTCTCGTGAGTTGAGCACAA
>NC_085874.1:7797037-7804537 GCF_034702125.1 Engraulis encrasicolus
TCTCAACACTCACACTAGTCCCCACAAACCTCCTCCACCTCTCTGGGGAGGCAGGCAGCGACAGGCCCCCAGCCCTGCACCACAGCCTCAACTACACGCCAACACACACACACACACCTGATTACTATGCCAGGCCACTGAAAAAGTGTAAGGCACAGAGGAGCAAGGCACCCCACGAACGCACGAACGCACACACACACACACACACACACACACACACACACACACACACACACACACACACACACACACACACACACACACACACACACACACACACACACACACACACACACACACACACACAGACACAGTCACAGTCACACACACACACAGTCGGCCTCTGTCTTGTCTTGATTACAACACTATGCAGCTGAAAGCGAAAGGCACTGAGGTCGAAAGGTGACCCCTGGGGTGACGTGTTGCCGTCTGGGCTGAAGGACTGTACCCTGGCAGCCAGTTGTGGCAGGACCCTTGCTCTCCATCATTATGTCCCTCTCCTCCCCCCCTACTCCCAAGCAGACACCCCCTACCCGCACCTCTTCCCTTCTCGCCGTCGGGGCAATTAAAGCATAACACAGCCTCTCTGTGCCTGATTTAACCCAAATTCATGAGTCTCCCAGCCTTTGGACAATGCCTCCTTTCACGGCAGCACAGTCAATGGACGAAAATGTCAGCCCCTCCATTCTCACTCAAGGAAGTGGGTAGAGGGGAGAGGAGAGGAGAGGAGAGGAGAGGAGAGGAGAGGAGAGGAGAGGAGAGGAGAGGAGAGGAGAGGAGAGGAGAGGAGAGGAGTGCGGTTAAGGGACTTGTACTGTAGTTATATCCGTGTATGGATTCCCCCCCTCTCGGATGGTGCTCGGCCTATTGACATTACAGCAGCTTGCTCTTGGCTCTTGGCCTCCTATTTAAAGCATGAAGAAGAAAGCCTTCACTGACCGACTTCAAGAGGCTCTCAACGCGGAGAGCATCCTGTGTGGAGGACGCATGTGGAGCACAATGAAGAGAGCTGTAATGTGCATTTAACAAGCTCCCCCTTCAAACGTCCTCCAGTCCGACTTGTACTGTATGTGTGTGTGTGCATGTGTGTGCGTATGTGTGTGAGTGTGCGCACGTGTGTGTGCGAGTGTGTGTTTTAAACAGGTCAGGATAGGCAAGCTGACATGTACCCTCTTTGACGTTTTCTTCTTCTCCTTTTTCCTGACATCTTACGTTTGATGTCCTGCGAGATGAAACTCTATCGACGTGCTATTGTGGCCCCTCGCTGAGCTACCAAAAGCTCTTGCGAAAACAAGGACCTGTTTCTTTTCCTGCGCCCGTGAGCGTGGCTTTGTCTCCCCGCCAGCGGCCTCAGCAGGTTTTAGAAAGCCCGCAGAGAAGACTATACGAAGTGTGTTTTAGAGAGGTTTGCTTCTTTTAAAAAAGGAACGGCTAGCTTGCTGTTTTACTAGTGCTCTTTTTGGTTTAGGAGAGCGGGCCTGTGGTTTTCGGACTTCCTTTTGTTTTCCATGCACAGACTTTTTTTTTTTTTTTTACTTTACAGGGCCTGGATTTGCTATTGAAATGTGAGTGAATGAAGGCGTGAGAGACACACAATGAGACTGTATTGTATTCCTTTATAGTTATATTCCAGTTATAATATGAAAACTGAACACAGACAGAACATTTTCATGACTGCTTCCTGACTATGTTTTTTACACAAATGTACATGTTTCTCAAAACCAAAGTAGGCATCTCGTGCGACTGAGGCAAAAATGCAACCAGACGCTATGCCACCAAAGAGATCCCCCTCACCTGAACAAACAGCCTAAGGAACCCATGAGCCATCAGCAGCTGTGTGGTTAAAGCGATGGTTCGGAGTAGAATCACCCTAAAGCCATTTGAACCGTGACACCCATCCACCTTTACACCCGAAGTGTTTTCTGCCGCAGACTTACATCAACAGAGTTGCCGTGTTATTCGATGTTTATTCCGGTTAGCTTGACTCAAGCGCATATGGATACTGGGCACCGTCTCCAAACTTTCCCCACAAAAATAACATGTCATTACACCAAACTTCTGCAGTAGCACAAATATGGTCTGTACTCACGAAACGAAGCATTTGGAAGTTTGGAAATAGTCCAGGAGTTTAGTATTATCAACACAAGCTGAATAGCTTCTCTGCTGCTAAAGCTGTGCCAACGTTACTTCCGTCATATGAGACAAGCCCGTAAAAGTCTTCAACAAACTTCCAGACGAGAGTGTTAAAAAAGTTTTCACTGAATTGTGATTAAGGCTTATATTTTCAAGGCAATACTTAAAAGATATTTCAAATCTTACCTACTATCAATTAGACAAGGATTTTCGTTATCAATACTGATGCTGAATTCACTTTTCATTGTGCATATTATGAGCTTCGTTGAGGACTCTTACATGCTTGTCTTAGATGACGGAAGTAACGTTGGCGCAGCTTTAGCAGCAGAGAAGCTATTCGGCTTGTGTTGATAATAATAAACTCCTGGACTATTTCCAAACTTCCAAATGCTTCGTTTCGTGAGTACAGACCATATTTGTGCTACTGCAGAAGTTTGGTGTAATGACATGTTATTTTTGTGGGGAAAGTTTGGAGACGGTGCCCAGTATCCATATGCGCTTGAGTCAAGCTAACCGGAATAAACATCGAATAACACGGCAACTCTGTTGATGTAAGCCTGCGGCAGAAAACACTTCGGGTGTAAAGGTGGATGGGTGTCACGGTTCAAATGGCATTAGGGTGATTCTACTCCGAACCATCGCTTTAAGCAGAGTCAGCTGGGGGTCTTAGAGCCAGGGCCAGTGTAAAGATATGTCATTACAGGACTTGCATGTCCCACTGTGCAATTTTGCTGTATACACACCACCTGTGGCCAGTTTACTGCAGAGGGTGGACAGGACAGTTTATATGGGACATGGCTGGCTCAGATGACTCAGATGTGTATAAGAAAAAACACACACAAGCTGCAGATGTATTTGGATGAGATGGTAAAAAAAAAACCATCCCATTCTTTCCAAACACACACAGACACACACACGCACACACGCTTTTTGTTCAAGAGTGGCAAGTAGGAAGAGTTTTTACTCATTCATGTAGCAGATGAAAAACAACATTCAGCACTCCAAAGTGTTCTTGCGGTTAAATGATGCAGACGAGGAAAGAAAAACAAACTGCGAGACTTGTTATTATCCGTAGTTCCGGTTTGAAACTCTAAAGAGGCTTCCCAGCAAAACACTTAATGCCACTTAAAAGTGACGGCAGAGTCAAGCTGCAGCCGAGACATTTTCATTCCATAATACTTTAATTGCTGTCAAATGTTTTAGATCAAAGACATTTTGGCAGAATGGTGCAGAGTTACCTGTACCACTTAGACATGCAGGCACGCAACCACCCACACCCAAACACACGCACATGGAAACCTCTTGAACGCAACAAACCTGGCGGGCTATGTTGTTTTTGATCAAGTCTATCAAGTTTTTAATATTCAATTATTCACAAATTCACAACGTATGGAGACTTTTGCGATTCTTCCAGCTGTTTTCTTGGCCTGGTTGTTTTATTTCCAGTTCCAAGCCAGCTGGCCCCATTAAGACTCAATGATAATTGCTAACTTGGGTAGAGAATACAGGAGAAATGTAAAACTCAATTATTTAACTCATAGGGAGGGGTAAATCAGCTTATTTCTAGAAATGGCACCGCGTTAAGGTTTGATTTGTTTAGCCGGTGTATGTCAAAACATCAAACCGTAGAATTACTAAGCCATACAGTACAAAAGCTGAGACATAATGGATAAAGTCTTACTCCTAATTTTACCATGACTAAATATCTCTAGGGAGACCGATATGCAGCTTGTCTGTTAAATGTTGAACCTGGTCATCATGTTGAACCCCGTCATCATGAGTTGGCAATGCAACACAGACTAGACTGGGCCACCTGCCTCCTGTGTCTCTGCTATGGATACGTTTAAAGGCTTAGCTCACACCGGAGACAGTATTCAGTTATTAACGCCTCACTTCGGCGTTCCTATGATCTGTTAGAAAAGAGGGAGGTATGCGCGTGTGTGCGTGCGTGCGTGCTCGCGTGTGCATGTGGGCTAAAGTGCAGTGGGATTGTGTCCAGTAAGCAGAGGTCTCTTCCACACGCATAACTTAAACACTCCAGCAGAAATACAAAGCAAAGAAACATGCACAGACCCGGAGCTCGCCTCCAAACTCGCCTCCTCTTTCCAAGGACTGGTTAACCACTGAACCTGTCAAATGCGCGCACAACAGCACTTGGCAACCTTAAGAGCAGCCATTGGCGTGACCCTGAGTCGCCCTCCACATATGCTGTGCCGTGCCAAACATCACTTCCAGCTATTCCACAGTGATCTATGCACAAGAGTGACGGCTCCCCGTGTGGATGTTTTCAGCGACTGCAGCGCTGGAATCCAGCTTGAAGAGAGCCAAGTATCTGGACGTCTTGAAACGTTAATAACTTTGTTATAGTCGTACTGACAAGCACACGACTGAGATATGAAGGTTGTCAAGGGGGAGGAGATATTGTCAACGTCTCTTCAGCCAAAGCAGCAAAACACCAAGGAAACCAAATTGCTTGAGATACTCAACAGCACAGGAGAGAGAGAGAGAGAGAGAGAGAGAGAGAGAGAGAGAGAGAGAGAGAGAGAGAGAGAGAGAGAGAGAGAGGTGTCCTGTGAGTCCTGGGTGGCTAATGCGGAGCTGTCCCTAGCTGTGGAGGGGTTGCTTTGGGTTGATGGTACGGCAGTAACAATACACTCAACTCTGGATTCGGTTCATATCACGATTTTTGACATACGGTTCGATACATTCCACGATTTTTTAAATCTATGAGAGCTATGATAGTTTAGTTTAGTTAGACTATAGGCCGAATAGGTTACAAGAGGCAATTCATTATATAAAAATGTTTAAAAACTGAAAGGTAACCAAACATTGAAAGGCCGTATCGCCATACTGCCTCCTTGCATCACGATACAGTATTGTGACTCTGCACATCGCGATTTCTCGGTTCGATAAAATACAGTTACAACCCTAGCTGATGGTGCTCCTTTGAACAGAGGAGGTCCAATGCCCAAATCCGGGTTTAGGCAAGTGGGAAACCCTATACGCCTGGGGAACCCAAAACCCTCTCATTCTCTCCCCTACTCTGGTTATTTCTTTCTATATTTTAGCACTCATCCTAATCCTCTCTCTCCCACCATTCCGAGCCCCCTTCCTTCATTTATTTCCCCTCCCTCCGCATTCCTATACTGTACGTTCTTCCCCTCCATGCCCACCCAATGTGCTACCCAGCTCTAACGCCGCAGCTCCCTTGGCGCATAGTCACCAACCACGCAATCGCCAGCTAGCAAAACAAACCACACTCGCCACCCAGCACCTGACTGTGGCCCGCACATCAGCCATCGCCAACACCAGACTGGAGAGGATTGGGGGAAGGAAGACGAGCATGGAGAGCATGGAGAGAAAGACAGTTTGACAGATGGAGGGGAGATGATGAGAGAGAAGTAGACAGAAGACAGAGATTGAGGGAGGGGGAGAGAGAGAGAGAGAGAGAGAGAGAGAGAGAGAGAGAGAGAGAGAGAGAGAGAGAGAGAGAGAGAGAGTTGGAGGGAGGGAGAGAGAGAGAGAGAGAGGATTTGTGGTAGATGCTTTGTGGTGGGATGCTTCTAGACCCTGATGCCGAAAAGCTGAAGGGAGCACTTGACTTGGAGGAGGAGGAGAAGAAAAAACGCCGGGCAGATTTACATGCGGCGGGGAGACCACCATACTTCTGAAGAGGAGGCAAACACCCGGGCCAAGAGCAGCAAACCTTTTCAATATTTATAGCGTGAGAAACATTTGGAGAGCGTTAGGCACTGCCGAAGCAAAACATGCCGGGCCACTTTGAAGTGGCCTAACGGGGGAATGCAAAAAAAAAAAAAAAAAGGGAGGGATGGTGACGGCGGTGGCAGTGGCGGTGAAATGTTCAAACGCCCCCCTCAGATTACCATCAGCTGCCGAAAAAGCCACACCACTCCGCATACAGTAGATGATGTCTGACAGGTCTGTGTAAAAATAAATAATATTTCAAAAAAACTTGACAAGAGTTCTGCAAGCCTCAGCAAAATGTTTCAAGACAAAACGTTCCTCCACATGCCCGCCCTCTGCAAAAAAAATAAGAAGTAAAAACGCTTTGGCGGATTTGTTGTGGAGTTTTGTTTGTTTGTTTGTTTTTTTAAATGTTTTCAATGGCCATCTTGGGAAAACAACAATCAATTCTTCCATGACAGCAAAGACTGCCATTCCTCCAGAATTGCTATTCCATGCGCTTTGGCAAAGGGGAAGCACAGCAAAGTCAAGAGGGAAGGACAAAGCTGCTTCACTTTCTTCAGTCCTCCCTCTCCTCATCCTCTGGCTCTCCCTCCTCACCTGGCCGAGTCCCAGGGACTTCCCTGCTGGCTGCTGTACGGTAGCAGGTGCTACAGAGGCTTGCACTGGCCATATTTCACTTGCTGTTAGGGAGTGCATGAGTGTGTGTTTCAGGTGGTGCAAGTGTCTGTGTGTGTGTATTATGTGGCCGTGGTGGCGTTTGTGTTTTGTGTATGTTTTCTTTGCTAAATGCAAAGCACCTGTGTGCGAGTCTGTGTGCGCATGTGTATGCGTGTGCGCGTGCTGTTTATGCCGTGTTGTGTAATGTGTCTGAGTGTGTTGTGTAAGGTGCTTGACATTGCAGTGACCCTCTCCTGGGCCCAGCCTCTGCCTCTGAGGGGGGGGGGGAGGAAGTGGGAGACAATGAGTCAGTGGGGTGCGCTCGGAGCAAGCATCCGCTTTCACAGGAGACAAGCAGGTAGCACGCCAGCAGAGGAGAAATATGGAGAAGAGCTCAGAGCCTATGGTGTGTGTGTGTGTGTGTGTGTGTGTGTGTGTGTGTGTGTGTGTGTGTGTGTGTGTGTGTGTGTGTGTGTGTGTGTGTGTGTGTGTGTGTGTGTGTGTGTGTGTGTGTGTGTGTGTGTGTGTGCGTGCGTGCGGACTATTGATCACTGCGGTACCAACTATCTAGCTATCTAGGGCATGCCTGAGTATCTTTGCAACTGGTAAATTTGTGTCTATGGAAACTCAATTTTGAATTGAGGGCACAAATAAAGAAGTAAAATGTGCGCGCAGCCAAGTGTTGAAGTGTTGAAGCGTTGAAAAGACGACCAAAGCATTGTTCACGAATCTTGAATCAACGAATGGGGGTCATGCAGCTGAGACATGAAAATTTGCATGCACGCACGCACATTTCATAATGTCAAATGATAACCAGAGTGTTACTAGTTCTGCTGTTCACACAGTGAATACTTGTGTGATGGTGCCATTGGTGCCAAATTGAATAAAGCATGATTGAGATGGAGGTAGCTGATAGGTGTGAACAGATAGGATCAGTCTGGCGTTTATGAAGTGTGTGTGTGTGTGTGTGTGTGTGTGTGTGTGTGTGTGTGTGTGTGTGTG
>NC_085874.1:7809537-7827037 GCF_034702125.1 Engraulis encrasicolus
GACCTCCCTGGTGAATCACAAGTGACACACCACCTCGTGCTGTCCTCATAACAACCGATAAGAAAACCCTGATGACCATGAATTACGGTAATCTCAATCTTAATGCCCCATGCCATCCCAAGAATGACTATCAGCACCTCGCACCACTATCTTGAGATGCACAACGCCTGTCCAGTCATCTGCTTATCAAACAATCACAATCAGTCATCACTCCTCCGACTTAACAGCACATCCAGTGAGAGACAGTCAATACATAACCATGTCCTCAGCACATGACTCTACGAGGCAAACGCCTTCATCCCAAGAGAAAAAGAAAACTCGACACAGCTGTGGCCTATTTTGGGAGGTAAAAGTCTAACAAGGCATGGAGTAATCTAGGCAGTGTTCTTTAGTTCAGGATGGACATATTGACACACATCAAACCCAACCTATCAATACACTTGCCAACTTAAGTCCCAATTCATTGCCCTTTTTCCATCATGAGGGGGGAAAAAACCATCAATGCAACAGCAGACATATCTTATGACATAACTGCCTCATCAAGGCAGTGGCCTTTAGCTGGGGATGGGCCTATTGACAGATAAAACCCCCGCCTTATCATCAATACACTTGTCTACACTGTATGCTCCCAATTAATCACCATCCCTTCATCATGAGGTAAAAAATAATAAATTCAACAGTAATCATACTATTGACATAACTGTCTATAAGGGCAGGGAGTCATCAAGACAGTAGCCTTTGATTTGGAACGCACCCACTGACACAATTTCACATACTAGGCTAATTTCTCTCAGTTCTGATGTTAAAGATGTTAATCCCTCTTATGCATTTTTTGTGTTATATGGTTGTCTTCAAGTCATATTGTCCATCTTGCTTTCATGGTGTCCTCAAGTCCTTTTTATTTAGGCCTACCGTTTTAGCACTATGGTCAGATGCCTTTGTTGTTTCAAAAGTGCATTATGAATAAACTTTGACTTGACTTTGACTAGACGGGCCAACGCGGGCACTAATATTTATGTTGGCAACTAAAACCCTGTATACTATAATCACAAAGTCATATGACCGAGTAGGTGTGTTGTCTCTTGTGATATTACTGGGTATGATAGAAGGCTGTAGCACCACCTTTTCCTCTCCCCTCCTCCCCTCTCCCTTTCCCTCTCCCTTCCACTCTTCCATCTATCTATTTCTCTCTGCGCATCCTCCTTTTGGTCCTGCATTATTTTAAGGATTCTGTGTGTTGTTCTTAGCTGTAGACATGACTGGGTAAATTAGGAGGCGGGTGTTGGTGTGATCTATTCCTGTCCAGTTTACTCTGTCTTTTACCATTTCTCTCTCCCTCCCCACCTCCTTCCCTCTCTCCCTCTCTTCCCCCCCTCCTACACCCTCTCTTGATTCTGCAGGAAGCTGAGGCGTCTGTTTGGAGAGCACATCCTCCCATTGTGGACGAGAAAGGAGGAGAGAGTAGAGAGAAGGCGTTGGAGAGAAGAGGGGAGGGGCGGTCCGAATTGCTCCGCTCTCAGTGTGGGAAACCTGGCAGGGCGGGGAGGGCGAAAGGGCTGGAGCTCGGAACATTGTGGCCCAACCAACCAAACCAACACCATCTTAGCGCCGCACAAGCAAAACAAGCAAACATACAACAAGCACATTAAAGCATCATGTGCTCCCCCCACCCCCTCCTCTGAACATCTAATGGTGCAAATGAGTCATGTTGGGGTGCGATACAGCTGACCTACACTGTGTGTGTGTGTGTGTGTGTGTGTGTGTGTGTGTGTGTGTGTGTGTGTGTGTGTGTGTGTGTGTGTGTGTGTGTGTGTGTGTGTGTGTGTGTGTGTGTGTGTGTGTGTGTGTGTGTGTGTGTGTGTGTGTTTATGTCATCTAGAACCTAGAGGGGGGGAAGTATGGGACAATGCAAGCAGGACTCCCTTGTGTGTTCTGCTGTGAAGGTGTGTATGTGTGGGTCAGGATATCCCTTCAGCGACTTCCTCTCCGAACACGAACACACGCACACACAGTCTGTTCCCCTTGTAGACCAGTCGTCTGCTCAGCCTCGCCTCATACTAGCTCACTCAGCCCTACCTCATGCTAGCTACAAACAATGTACTGCAATGCTACATTGTGTAAGTACATGTGGCTGCCCCTGGTACCAGAGAGCCACCTCTGGACATGTCACTACCCCAGAAGAGGACACTTTAGGGGGGGGGGGGGGGTCAGACTGCTGCGTGGTGGTGGTATAACACCAGCTGAATAAATACAGACATTTCAGTCTTGTGTTACGTGTAGAGTGAGTGCCTGTGAGTACACGTGCTGAGGTACATAATATTTCTGAACAGACTAGAGTATGAGTGGCATTCGCCTTAAGACATGCTGTCGATACAGAGAAATGCAAGTTACGGAGTGTGGGAGAGAGTGCAAGTGTGCATAGCGTGTGTGTGTGTGTGTGTGTGTGTGTGTGTGTGTGTGTGTGTGTGTGTGTGTGTGAATCATGCTCTTACTGTATAAACTGAGCAAGCAGGTGGTGTGTGAAGTGCACTGTGTGATCCTGAGTCCTTTCACATGCTGTCCTCAATCATTAACAATTTGACCCTGACTGACAACACACACACACACACACACACACACACACACACACACACACACACACACACACACACACACACACACACACACACACACACCTAAACTTCATCCTGCAAACGCAGACTTGAATGTACAAACAGTCGAAGAAAAATGCCAAAGACAAGCACACACTGTGCAAACTGACCTCCCAAAATCAGCCTGACCTGCCAGAATCCTCAAACACACCCACCACTTCCTTAAAAGGCCACAGAGACCGCACTGCAAGCTCCTTAACATTTTTTTCACACTGACACACAAACAAACCTCTACACACAGACAGACAGACAGAGACACACACAGACAGACAGACACAGACACACGCAAGCACACACAAACACACACACAGACACACACAAAAACACAAACACAAAAGTGCTCGGAGGGAGTGTGCTAGAGACAAGTTCATTCAAGCAGAATTTTTGAAAGCTGAACTGATGCGTTAATAACACACTTGTCCCGCTCCAAACTCGCTTTCCCTCTACTCTCTCCAGTCTTAATCTTTTCAATCTCAGCTTCCAGCTCCTTTACACTCCCATTCAACCTCGGAACATGACACGTGTGTGTGTGTGTGTGTGTGTGTGTGTGTGTGTGTGTGTGTGTGTGTGTGTGCGTCACATCACTGCTGCGAATACAGGGTCCTCCACCCAGTACACTCTAAGGCTGTATCCGACATCGGTCATCGTGCAGAAAGTAGGCAACGTGGCTCATACCCTCATGATCGCAGTTAGCAGAAAAGTGTGCGAGTACATTTCAGTGTTCGAGTATAGTTCAGACACAGTATACAATCAGGTTACGCAAAGCTAAACGCAAACGCAGTACTGTTTTTGTTATTCGTTTGTTACTCGTTATTGTGCGACATCATCATCACAATATTGTATCGTCCTATACGCGTGGGGCATGGAAATAAGTGGCGGTCTACGCTGTGCAGTATTAAGTCCAAAAGAGCTACCGTTTCGGACACGCCAGCACGCGCTACGCTACGCACATGCAAGCTGGACCAGGCACCTGAGGGAACTGACATACAACACAGCAGAGCAGAGCACAGCACAGCATGGCAAGGATGACCCTGACACACATGGAAAACTAGCAAAGAGGGCACGGAACGGATAGAGCAGGAGGGAAAATGAAGGACACTGGAGATGGAGAGACAGACAGAGAGAGAGAGAGAGAGAGAGAGAGAGAGAGAGAGAGAGAGAGAGAGAGAGAGAGAGAGAGAGAGAGAGAGAGAGAGAGAGAGAGAGAGAGAGAGAGAGAGAGAGAGAGAGAGAAAGAGAAAGAGAGAAACAGAGAGAGAAATAGAGAGATTAAAAGGATGGAGAAAATGGGAGCAGTACAGGAGGGGAAACCGACATCTTGACAGTTTCTCAGACAAGCCCTGTATCCCATTACCAACTCCTCATACCAGACAGAGGCGAAACACACCCGCACGCACACTTACACACACACACACACACACACACTTACACACACTTACACACACAAACACACACGCTTTCACACACGCACACGCTTACACACACACGCTTACACACACACGCTTACACACACACGCTTACACACACACACACACACACACACACACACACTTACACACACAAACACAAACACACGTCCCTTTAAAACACAACACTGTGCACTTCCGATACTTCAAAAAGCTTTTCCACTCCAACTAGCAAACAGCGCACATGTGTGTGTGCGTGTTTGCGTGTGTGTGTGTGTGTGTGTCTGTGTCTGTGTCTGTGTGTGTGTGTCTGTGGCGAGGTGCAGTGTCAGGTCTTACCGTAGGTTCCTTTCTCCCGACCACGGAGAACCACATGCTTGTGCTGCTGATGATTCCCCACGCTCTCCCAAAAAAACACACACACGCTAGCGCTCGCACACGCACACACACTTGCCCTGTTCTAGCTCCGCTCTGTTTCGCTCCTTGTCTTTTAGACAAGAAAGCGAGAGATGAGCAACGAAACGTGGATGCGTAAATCCTACGGTCACTCCCCCCGCCCCCCACGAGAGACAGATGAGGAGAAGAAAGAGGGGGAAGAGGAGAAGAACAGAAAGTAGGTGTGCACTGTGCACAGAGGAGGCCGAGTGGTAGACGAGAGTAAGAAGCGAGGGAGTGGACAGGAGGAGGAGGAGGAGGAGTGTGGTAGAGGGGTGTGGCGACGTGCTACTGGAAACAGTGATCAAGAGAACAGGGAGGGAGGGAGAGAGATTGTAAACAGAGGGAAAGAAGAGATGAGGAAGAGAGGAGAAGAAAGCAAGGGAGCAAAAAACTGAAAGAGTTGGAGGACAGAGAGAGAGAGAGCAAGAAAGAGCGAGAGAGGGCGAGAGAGAGAGAGAGAGAGAGAGAGAGAGAGAGAGAGAGAGAGAGAGAGAGAGAGAGAGAGAGAGAAAGAGAGAGAGAGAAAGAGAGAGAGAGAGAGAGAGGGGCAGGCAGATGAGGACAGATAAAAGAAAAGTTGGCAGTCAGGAGTAAGGTTAGGAGGAACCCTCCACCTCCAAATGCAGCTTGTTCCCGTGCGGGACGGGACCCACACCGCCACACTAGCGCTCCTAAACAAGCAAAACTTCCAGCGCTCTGCAGCTGGCGCCGCCTCTTTTACCCCCTCCCTCTCTTCCTCCACCTTTCTCTACCTCCCTCCCTCTCCTCTTCCCCTCTCTACCTCGCTCTATTAGTCAAGCTCTCCCTCTCCCTCTCTCTCTCTCTAGCTCAGACCTTCTCTCTCCCTCTCTCTCTCTCGCTCACCCTCTCTCTTCACCTCTACTTCGCTTAGATCTCTCTCTCTCTCTCTGTCCTTCTCTCCTCACTCCAGCTGCGCTGCTGCCGGCACAGGCAAACATATCATTACCCTCCTCCTCCCTCCTTTCTTTTCCTCTCCTCCCCTCCCCATCTCCTCTCACCCCCCCTCTTTCCTCCCCGCTTCCTCCTCCGCTCTCCTGTAACGTTCCACCTCTCCCCTCTCCCCCTCTCCCTTTATTCTCCTCTGTCCCACCACTCTTGCCTATTTTCTCTCTCCTCCAGATTTCTACATATTACGCGCCCCTACAAATACACAGGCCGAATCTCCCCTTCACACACACTTTCAAACCTTTTCTGACACACAGAAGCACACAGACACAGGCGCGTACACACAAACACACACACACACACACACAGGGAACACACGCACACACACAGGGAAAACAGGCACACACACACCTCAGGGCCGAAAATAGAAGTGCAATAACAGCAGGGAAAGGTCCCCCCCCTCCCGTTAAACCCTTCAGATTTGGCTCAGATAATAAACAGCCAGCACTGCTCAAGAACTACGGCACACAGACACACACACACACACACACACGCACACACTAGAGGTGCTCCGATCACCATTTTTTGGGTCCGATCACCGATACCGATCACCAAAAATCTTTATCTGCCGATTACCGATCATTGCCGATCACAAAAATGATTTCCTATTTTTTTAATAGCCTATTAATTATCCTTATTGAATACCATTTCTGCCCATAAACCAATCAATCTTAATTTGCACATGTCTATTATTAGGCTATTATTATTATTATTATTATTATTATTATTATTATTATCTTTCAGACTAGTGTTGGTAATACAGTCTACAGTATTAATCAATGTATAAGTTATTGCATAGAATAACTAAACTATTTAAGATTGAATTGAAACTGAAACATTACATCAAATAGTCTTCCACATACGAGAAAAAAACAACCTGTCGCTTTAAATGAGCAGCCTCGTGAGGAGAGCCCCTCCCCTCTCTGTCACCGTCCACAGTTGCAGTGCTCCACTACCGTTCTGAATCTCTCTCTCAAGTTTTAACCACATCTGTCGCCGTTTGGTGTTTCAGCGACTATCAAACTAATCGACTGACTGCCAATTACAACTTTGAAAACAATAATTGACATGTTTGTGCTGACAACGTGAAGTTGTCGCGTGCTGACCAAGGCAACTACACAGGTTATAACGTAACATGGCTCACTGGCGAGTACTCAATCGCAAATTACATTGTCACTCAGGTAAACGGCGCATGGATCGGAAAATCAGATCATTGTTGATGCAGATATGGTTATGAATGGTGGAAATGAAGGGGGGAATGGCGAAAAGTTATAGACAAGCAAAGATGCCTTCTTTTGGTGCAGTTGCAGCTGTGCAGAGGTGTAAAGGCAAATGGTTGCGTGAGGAATTTAATATCTCTCGATCGGTTTTTTGATCGGCATGTTTTTCCGATCACCGATCAGGCTATTTTTGGCCATTATCGGCCGGTCATGATCGGCAGCCGAGCAATCGGAGCACCTCTGACACACACATACACAAATAACGGCAACACCCATCACACTTACTGAGTATAAACACACACGCATGCACACACGAGTGACCCACTGTGAAGTCATGCAGCTGGTGCCTGGCACTGGGAATGAACGCAGCTGCACGGTCAACTGCAGTAAATGCAGGGTTCACAGTCACACACCAGCCCACACACACACACACACACACACACGCACACACACACACGCGCACACACACACGCGCACACACACCTCACTCCTTAGACACACACACACATACATCACCCCTCACACACGTACACACTAGCAGCTACACAAGAACACAGATTCACATGAGAATATGAACATTAATTGTCCCTCACCCTCTCACTTCTGTCTTTCGATAGAAGCCAAGCGTTACACCCCCCCCTACTGTATTTTAAAACGCAAGTCTTCTCAATAGACAGGTACACTTCTCCTCCCACTCCCACTTCTGTCTTTTGATAGAAGCCAAGCCAACCGTTACACACACAAACACCTTTGCTACTGTATTTAAAACAGTTTTTTCCCCAATAGACCTCTCCTCAAAGAACAGGACGTGCCAATAAAGCACCTTTTCCACTCCTCCACCTTGCCTCTTCCCGTTCTGTTTATTTTTTTCCCCTCCCTCGTTCGCAGACTGCTCCTCAATCCTCTTTCTTAGTCTCTTTCATTCTTTCTTGCCCTCTTCCTTCCTGGGAAAGACGTGTTTAAAAAGGGAAAAAATACATTTGCTTACAGACTCAGTTTTTACATTCCCATTTGAATATGTGCCATGCAGACAGAAGGGGCTTGACAGAGGGAAACTGGCAGGGCCAGACCGAGACTGCCCGGGGCCCCTAGGCTACACGTGCCTGTGGGGCCCACGGAAGAGAAATTTCCAACAAATTTACTTAGACAGTGTCATAAATGAGCTAGGAATTGTTCAATATTGCATCCTGTTACAGTTCTGCAATTGTGGCCAATCAAGGGCCCCCTGACAGGCGGGGGGCCCTGGGCTGCAGCCATAGCTAGCCTGTGCGATAATCTGGCCCTGGAAACAGTCCTCTTGGAAAAAAACCTGTCAAACCTCACGTTTACAGACATGCGCGTAAAATCACACACACACACACACACACACACACACACACACACACACACACACACACACACACACACACACACACACACACACACACACACACACACACACACACACACACACACACACACACACACACACACACACACACACACACACACACACACACTTTACAAAAGCAGAGTTGCGGCTAGAGGGCTGCTGAGCTAAGGAAGAGGGAAGGAAGAGGAGAGCGAAGAGAGGGATGAACAGAGGACAAGAGAGATGGAGGAAGGAAGACAGGAGGCGATGTTCACAGAGACTGCACACACACACACACACACACACACATACACACACACAAACATATAACATACACACACAGTCTGTGTTCTTTAGGGGGATTTGAGCACCAGAATTACAGAAACAACTTCCTCTAACATGCAAAACACCCAGCACGCTTGTTCTTAAAAAGCTCCTTTGCCAACAAACCCACACACACACACGAGCGCGCGCACACACACACACCACTTAAATCCTCACTCCACACCTTGCCATTCTGTAGGCCACTCGTCATTATAGGGAGGAAAACTCAAAACAAAACTCAAAACTGAGAGAGAGAGAGAGAGAGAGAGAGAGAGAGAGAGAGAGAGAGAGAGAGAGAGAGAGAGAGAGAGAGAGAGAGAGAGAGAGAGAACGTGACCCGGATGTGCCACGTACGTGTGTGTGTGTGCGTGTGCGTGTGCGTGCGTGCGTCCGAGGCTTCTCCTATACTTTCCCATCCCTCCCTGACAGCACCTCTACAGCACAGACCTGTGGCTCTCTAGTGTTTGTCCAGGCATGCCAGCTCCCTGAAACCTCCAAGTCTACAGGGTCTTCACATGAACATGAGAGTCAGCCAAGCCAAAGGGGTCTGACCCGTCCGGCCCAATGCTCCTACCGACGCTGACAAGATGATTCACGACCACTTACATACCTCATGAAACAGATGCACACATGGCCAGATGCTCGCGCATGCACGCACACGTACACACAGAAACACACACGCTCACAGAAACACACACACACACACACACACACACACACACACGCACACAGACACACAGAAACACACACACAGACACACAGAAAACACACACAGACACACAAACACACACACACAGCTGTTGAAATTGGCCTGGGCCAAGACAGCCCCAGAGCCCATTCCAAAGCCTTCCTTTCCAGAGGATATTCTGCAATTCTCATCACTTCACTCGTCAATGTAACACACACACACACACACACACACACACACACGTGTGCACACACACAGACATTGACAGATACACACACACACACAAACACACACACACACACAGGAGCACGCACGCACACGCACATAGACAGACAGGCGCACGCACGTGCCCACACGCGCACACACACACACACATTCCAGAGAGGCTTTGGGAATCTGGCTACATCATTCCAACTCTGAACTCCAAAGTAAATTCTGACTTGGCCACACAGCAGTACAGCTCCAGCAAAGCAGCAGACACTCGTGTGTATTTGTGTGTGTGTGTGTGTGTGTGTGTGTGTGTGTGTGTGTGTGTGTGTGTGTGTGTGTGTGTGTGTGTGTGTGTGTGTAAACAACAAAAAGTCATCTTACCTTGGCTGCCACGATGCTAAGGCCCATTCCATTGTGCTTCTTGAGCGTAACGGTCACGATTTCCGGATCCTTCCGCATTGGCTGTGGATGGACAGACGGACACACACAGAGAGAGACAGAGGGATGGACAGTCAGTGGCGGTGCCAGACAGAGACAGACAAAACTCCTAAGTGCTGTCAACTCCTGCGATAAAATACACCGGCAGCCGAGCAGAGCTAGGCTAGGCTGGACTGGGCTGGGTGGGGTAGGGGTCTGGGGATCAAAGTCCTGGAGCCCGTAAAAAGTGCAATGACAGAGCGCTTCTTCCCTCTTCTCCCAATTTCATGCTCAAACGCTCTCTCTCACTTTCTCTCGTTGTGTCTCTCCCTCTCTCGCTCTCTCTGCCTGTCAAAGTTATTCATTCACTCACTCTCTCCCTCCAGTCTACCCTCCGTCTGGCTGTGGGGCGGACTGAGCCTGCTAGAAGAGGGGATCTGGGAGAGAAAGAGAGAGGGGGAGTGAGAGAGTGAGAGAGAGAGGGAGAGAGGGAGAGAGAGGAGAGGAGAGGAGAGGGAGCGGAGAGGCGGCTGCTGGGTTTCTCAGAGCTAGGCAGACCGCAGAGGGGGAACGGTGGCGTCTGGAGAGGAGTCAAGAATGAAAGCCACATGCGGCCGAGGCAGAGGAGAGAGAGAGAGAGAGAGAGAGAGAGAGAGAGAGAGAGAGAGAGAGAGAGAGAGAGAGAGAGAGAGAGAGAGAGAGAGAGAGAGAGAGAGAGAGAGAGAGAGAGAGAGAGAGAGAGAGAGAGAGAGAGAGATGGTTAAGAGCGGATTAACAAGGGAGAGAGACAGACTGACAGACAGACAGAGAGGGAGACAGACAGATAGACAGACAGACAGACAGACGGACGGAAGAGTGTGAAAAGAGATCCAGAGAAATCCATACAAGGAATCTTACTGATACAGAGAGAGAGACAGAGGTCCCACACAACATTTAGGAGATGCACTGTCCAGAAGGAAAGGGGGTGGGTTGAGGGGGAGAGAGAGAGAGAGAGAGAGAGAGAGAGAGAGAGAGAGAGACAAACACAGAAGAGCGGGGAAAGTGGAAAGAGCACTTTCCCACCAAACACTCACTCAAAGTCTCGTCTGTCTGTCCCTCTTGCGCTCTCTGCTACTCCCTTGGGTGCTGTTGCAGCCTGTGGCATACAAGGCTCAGGACTCCACACACTAACCTCTCTCTCTCGCTTTCTCTCTCTCGCTCTCTCTATCTCTCTCTCTCGCTTTCTCTCTCTCGCTCTCTCTTACACACACAGACAGACAGACACAAACACTCCCTCTCTCCCCCTTTCTCGCTATGCTGCTCGTCCACATACTTGCCCTTGCACCCCAAGGCGATACGAGAAGGGGAGGGGACGAGGAGGAGTGGAGAAGAGAGACATTGACAGAGGAGGAGAGGAGAAGAGAGAAGTATGGGGCATTGACAAAGGAGGGGCGGGCAGGGGAGAGGAGATGGGGATTCACAGGAGAGGAGAGGAGGGGAGAGGAGGGGAGAGGAGAGGAGAGGAGAGGAGAGGAGAGGAGAGGAGAGGAGAGGAGAGGAGAGGAGAGGAGAGGAGAGGAGAGGAGAGGAGAGGAGAGGAGAGGAGAGGAGAGAATAATTCACAGAAATAAAGAGAGGAGAGGAGATGAGGGGAGAGGGGATTCACAGTGGCAAGGAGGGTAGGGGAGGAGAGGGGGAATCGCAGAGGAAGAGAGGAACAGAGAAGAAAGGGGGATTCACACAGGCGTGTAGAGGAAGAGAGGAGAGGGGGACTAAGCCACACCCTGGTGGTGACTCTTTGTGACAGAGCTGAACCAGTCTGACAGAATGCCTCCAGCATTACCTCATACAGGACTCCTGTTCAGGAGGGCTGTGTGTGGTTTGGTAATCAAATGGGCGTCTATGTGGTCTGTTGGGGTGTGTGTGTGTGTGCGTATGCGTTTGTGTGTGCGTTTGCGTATGCGTATGCGTGCGTGTGTCTGCGCATGTGAGAGACATAAAAGAGTGTGTGTGCATGAAAGTATTGTGTGTCTGCATTGTGTGTGTGTGTGCATGTTGACAGATATAAAGAGGATGCTTCAAGGCAGAAGAGAAATAAGGGGTTGTTGTGTATGACTGAATGACTGACTATGTGCTGGTGGTCTAGAGTCGCTTCTGTGTGCGTATATGTGCGTGTGTGCAGTGCGTGTGTGTGTGCGCGCGCGTTTCTGAATGGTGGCACACAAGACCATGGTACTGACGCACTGGGTCCGTGTAATAGGGGTCGCAAGTGAGGAGGGAATCCTGCACATACTATACAAAGGAGGCCATGAGAACAAGGGGACCACAGAACAGCCAAGGCGATGTGTCTGCATGCTTTTTAACAAGAGGGCAAGAGTGTCAGACAGAAATAAAGTGTGTGCGTGCATGTCTGTGTTAGGCAGAGAGAGATGTTGCGCCTGTTTACGAGTGTGTACGTGTGTGTACGAAAGAGACAGAGAATGTGTGTTTGCTAATCTGTGAGAGAGAGAGAGAGAGAGAGAGAGAGAGAGAGAGAGAGAGAGAGAGAGAGAGAGAGAGAGAGAGAGAGAGAGCGAGTGTGAGTGTGTGAGAGAGAGCGAGAGACACACACACAGAGAGAGAGAATGTGTTTTTGCTAATCTGTGTGTGTGTGTGTGTGTGTGTGTGTGTGTGTGTGTGTGTGTGTGTGTGTGTGTGTGTGTGTGTGTGTGTGTTTATACGGGAATGTGAAACTAGCGAGTGCAGTGGAGCCTGTGTCTCTGTGTTTGTGTGCGCTTGGTGATCAACTGTGGCGGACTTTTCCAGGACACACCCACCACAACCAGCGTCACCGTCTGCAGAAACACACGCGCGCACGCACACACGCGCACACACAGCCAGCCAGGAAATAGAGCCCTTTTTATGGTTGTGTCAATGTGTAGGAGTGTGTGTGTTTTCTGTGTGAGCGTGTGTTTTTGCATGAGTGAGTGAGTAAAGAGAGAGAGAGCGAGCGAGAGAGAGAGAGAGACAGACAGAGAGAGATGGAGACAGACAGAGAGATGGAGACAGACAGAGAAAGAGAGACAGACAGAGAGACAAAAACAAAGACTGTGTGTCTGAGCATGAGGGTGAGAATTTCAAATTGTGTGTGCGCACGACTGAACACATCAGAGAGTCTGAGAGCATCATTGTTCGACCATAAGAGTGTGTGGTGTCGCGGAAATATTTGTAGTTCCAAAAGGGGGCCTTCCCGGCTGATAAAGTTCGGGAACCACGGCCTAATACAACACATTCTTGGTCAGATTTTATTTAGTAATTCTGCACAAAATTCAGTGGTTTACTTATGTTGAATAATCGTGATTATTTGGATAAAATTTGAAATCATGATCATGAATCATTTTTGTTCAGAATCGTGCAGCCCTGACCCTGCAGACAGCTCAGCTGTACGGGTGAGACACACAATGCTGGGATACAATTGCACACACAGGAGTACAATTTGTACAACTTGTGGAGCAGGGAGCAAGAAATAGAGGAAAAGGAAAGAAAGGAGCGAGTGAGAGAGAGAGAGTGGGCGGGGGGGGGGTAGAGAGAGAAAGAGAAAGAGAGAAAGAGAGAGAGAGAGAGAGAGAGAGAGAGAGAGAGAGAGAGAGAGAGAGAGAGAGAGAGAGAGAGAGAGAGAGAGAGAGAGAGAGAGAGAGAGAGAGAGAGAGCATTGACTCCAGAACAGACCATAGAAAAAAAAGAGGGAAAGGCAGTGAATGGAGAAAACGATATAGAGAAAGACAGGAAAGAGAGAGCATGTGACTTTATGAAATCATTACAATTTGCCAAAGACTGGAAGAGAAGACAAGACAATGAAGACGAGACCAAAAGATGAAAAGCTGAGTAGATGAACAAGTGAAAGATGAAATAATGACAGTCACATTCAGAGGGAAATGGAGAGAAGAAAGGGGTAGTTTGGAAGGGGTAGTTTGTGATAGACTCCAGAGAAGGGTGTGTGTGTGTGTGTGTGTGTGTGTGTGTGTGTGTGTGTGTGTGTGTGTGTGTGTGTGTGTGTGTGTGTGTGTGTGTGTGTGTGTGTTTGTGTGTGTTAAAGAGAGGCAGGGGTGGGGTTGCCTGGCACGCAACCAAGCCCCTTTGGATAATGAGGACTTCTCCCCCTCTAAACCCCAACACACACGCACACGCACACGCACACGCACACGCACACCACTCTCTGCATGCCTCCTTCCCAAGTCTGGGCCCAGAGAGGGAGGATGTGGTAGCAGAGGAGGAAGGCACCGGAAAAGTAGGAAAGGGAGAGGAGGAGGAGGAGGAGGAGGAGGAGGAAAACAAAGTAGAGGAAGTAAGAGGAGGGGATGGCAGCAGAAGAAATGGTGATGGGTTGGGGAGAAAGGTCATGGGTTGGCAGAGTTAGGAGAGGAGAGGAGAGAAAAGGAGAGGAGAGACAAGGAGAGAAGAGGGGGAAAAGGAGAGGAGAGACAAGGAGAAGATATTAAGTGAGAGAAGGGGGGAGGAGTGTCGAGGAGAGGAGTTTAGACGAGGAGAGGGGAAAGGAGGGCAGACCCCAGACAGGATCGGAGGTTGTTACCACTGCATTCTAAGCACTCCGGGTGATTAGGGCGGGGAGGAGGGTGGTTGGGGTAGCAGGAGGAGCAGGAGGTGGTGGCTGAGCTTTTTTTCCGGGCCATTCTAGCCACTAATTGGCCTCGATGGTGTAATTGGTGTTGACTGAAATCAATCCCTCAACTCTGTGTCTGTGTATTTGGATGTCTGTGTCTATGTTTGGGTGTGTGTGTGTGTGTGTCTCTCTTTTGTGTGTGCGTTACAATGTGTGTGCATGTTTTAAATGTGCATGTGTGTGCGTGTATACACGTATGTTTGTTTTAATAAGCATGTGTGTGTATGTTTACGTGTGTCTGCTCGTGTTAACATGAGTGTGTGTGTGTGTGTGCGTGCGTGTGCGCGTGTAAGCAGAGCATTACTCCAGTGTTGATTGCAGCAGTTCTTAACGAGTCTAATGCTGTTGGCAGTCCTAACACACAATGACTTTTCTTCTCCCTCGGGAGTGTAAAGAGTAAACTGGCTCGCACCAGGACAGGCGCCAAAACACAACACACTAAACACAAGGGCTATGCACCGAGAGCACGCCATGACCGCATTGCACTACAACACTCAATGGGCCTGACACTCTCCTCTGTGTGTGCGTGTGCGTGTGTGATAGAGAGAGAGAGAGAGAGAGAGAGAGAGAGAGAGAGAGAGAGAGAGAGAGAGAGAGAGAGAGAGAGAGAGAGAGAGAGAGAGAGAGCAAGAGAGAGGAGAGGGAGAGAGATGTTTGTGCTAATGGCATCAGTGCAGCCAGTGTTATTGTTGGCTTAGCTTTGTGTGTGTGTGTGTGTGTGTGTGTGTGTGTGTGTGTGTGTGTGTGTGTGTGTGTGTGTGTGTGTGTGTGTGTGTGTGTGTGTGTGTGTGTGTGTGTCTGTGTGTGTGTGTGTGGCTGAAGAAATAAGGATGAGAGGGGGGTGGGGGTGGAGGCTGGTTTTTAAGAGAGAGGAAATTCACAGACAGTGACAGAGCCAATCGAGAAAAAAATAAACGGATGGTTTCTGAAGTTGAATAGATAAAAAGTTGAATACCATAGCTAAAAAAAAAGTAAATACCCAAAAAGGTGTGTGTGTGTGTGTGTGTGTGTGTGTGTGTGTGTGTGTGTGTGTGTGTGTGTGTGAGTGTGTGTGAGTGTGTGAGTGTGTGTGAGTGTGAGTGTGTGTGTGAGTGTGTGTGAGTGTGTGTGTGTGTGTGAGTGTGTGTGAGTGTGTGAGTGTGTGAGTGTGTGAGTGAGAGAGTAAAGAGAAAAAAGAGAGAGTGAGTGAGTGAATGAGTGCAAAGGAGAAAGAAAGAAAGAAAGAAAGAAAGAGAGAGATGTGCTCTGGCTGTGTAATGTGGTCTGCATCCAGTGCAAGATGGAGAGAAACAGAAGAGGCTGCTACTCACGATATCCGAGTTATCTGCCGAGAAATGGCTCTCGCAGTCGGCTCCCTCGAAGTACACGGTCCAGGTGCCTGGCGAGCGCGGATGGGGCGTCAGACGACAGAAGCCTGGAGGGGAGCCGGAGACCAGACGACACGAGCGAAGGAGAAAGAAAAAAGACAAAAAAGAAAGACAGAGACAAAATGTTACATCGCCTGAAACCAAACACCTGAATACACTGCCAGGACCTGCCCTGTGTCGACTCTCTACTGACACACACACATACAGACACACACACACACACACACACACACACACACACACACACACACACACACGCACACACACACATACAGACACACACACGCACTCCCAAATATTCACACACGCCCCAATACACACAAAACTCCAGATAAGAGTGAAGTGCAAATAGTACCATCCGCGAGGTATCCATGGAACACATTCCAGCCGCTCGACGTCACAGTAAATACACAGACTGAACACGCGCACGCATGCAAGCGCACGCATGCAAGCGCACGCACACGCACACACACGCACACACACACACTAAAGCCAGCCAACCACACACATAATTTACAGACAACACCCACTGACATGTTTTCATCAAAACATGACGATGAGAGAAATATTCTAGGAATGATATTGTCACCAGAAAAGCCAAATGTCTGGAAATATGGCAAACTCCTACATGGAACACTCCCGCAAAGCATTCTGGGAATACCAAATGTGCCTCTAACCCCCTCCTTGCTTTTTTTTCTTTGTTTACTTTTTCTTCAAGCTAATGCTAAATTCAGAGTAGCATTATTAAAACTATGTTGTAACATCAATATCTATAATACATGCTCTTTCCCGCTCTCCTTCAAACTCGTTATTCCACTTGCATCTCACAGACCAGAGACAGGAAGCTGCATGGGATTTATTTCATAATTTTCTGTATTCAACAATTCATCCATCCAAATTTGATCATCTTACCCATTATTTTAGTCAATCTCAACCTCACACAGGAGTAACTCTTTGAAGCAGATGGGGATGTTGCTACACATTCATTTCAACAATTCATCTGTTAGCCATCTAGCCATCACTTTCTTTAAAACACTGCCTCTTGATTATTTCCATACATCTCACCTCTTTGGCAGAGGGGCACAAGGGACTCCTGTTGGGGATGTTGCTACCCATTCATACATTTAGATTTTTTTTTTTAAACTGCATTCCTATTTTACCTATCCATTCATCAGTATTACTTTAGTTTGTCCTGCCAATGGCATCTCACCACTCTAGCAGAGGGGCTCTAGAAACTCCTGTAAGCCACTGGTTATGTTGCTACCCATTCATTCATACATATTATTCTTTTATTCATTATCTAACCTATCCACTCATCTGCTCATCCATTCATTTGATCCATCCATTCATCAACTTCATGGCTCTCACCTCTCTGGCAGAGGGGGTCCAGGAACTCCTGGAAGCCGTTGGGGATGTTGCGCACCACGTCGCAGGAGTAGCCGTCCTCGGGCAGCAGGAAGGGCAGCTGCAGGTCAGGGTCCTCCTCCAGCTGCACCTCGCGCCCGTCGCTACGCGCCAACTCGTCCGCCGTGTTCTCCGCCACCGCCACCACATGGTCGATTAGCTCCTGCAGGAGGGGGGAGACCGTGGGAGCATGTTTAGAATGACTACACTTCAAACTTCTGAATGAGAAATATGGCATTTGAAATGGTTAGGTGGCTGCATTTATACATCTAATGGGTGTAGAAATCTGATCCTGCAGGAGTGGGGTGGCGGGGGGCAAGGAATGGGCATGAAACGGGACAGACAGCAGAGTGGGAAAGTACGAAAGTAAGAACGAAAGCAAGAACGAAAGTAAGAACGAAAGTACGAAAGTAAGAAAG
>NC_085874.1:7832037-7839537 GCF_034702125.1 Engraulis encrasicolus
ACAGAGAGAGAAGGAGAGAGAAGGAGAGAGAGGGCAACAGAGAGTGGGAAATAGAGAGAGGGAAAGAGAGAGAGGGAGATAAAGACAAGGTGTTAGACATACGCGACAAGTAAAAAATGAGGGAAGGATGACAAGGAAAACGCCCAGCCCAAAGAAAGAGGCATCAGAGAGGGGGATGAACTGGAGATGGGTAGTATGAGGCTCAAAAGAGAAGGACAGAGAGAGAGAGAGAGTGAGAGCGAGAGAGACAGAGAGAGGTGGAGGGTGGGGGGTCTCTCACAGCCAAGAGGAGGAGCAGCAGCATGTTCCCCTCGCACCCCCTGGACAGACTCATGCCAGCCCGCCCACCCCCCGTTACCCTTACCCACCCCACCCACACCCCCTTACCCTGACCAAGCCTCGCATTCAACCAGACACCGACCCCTGGGATCTGACCAAATAACCAACCGACCCTGCCCGGCTACTGGGGGTTCTGTGCAGGCAAGGTGGCCTTACACTGTAAGGCTTATGCAAGGCCTCTTTCCCCCTGTTTGCTTGAGCCAGCTCAGAGAAAGTTACTATTTTGGTTGATGGGTCTTTGACAAGCAACAGGCCAAGACGACTGGCTGGCTCTCAGCATGTCTGTCGACCATCATGCAGGCCCTTCAACAACAACATTCCTTTTGTTGTTGCAGCTGGTTGGCCAGCCTTGCCTGTCGGCCATCATTTCATTAAGCTATTTGGCCAATCACATCCGAATCCCATTTAGAAACAGATTAACGAGCCAAAGGACCTATTTCTGGTCCCCGGTCAAGGATTCATTGAGGAAGTCAGATTTTTTTTCTCTCGATTTGAGGCCGACTGTATTTTTGATAGCATAACGGAACCCACACAAACTGGTGAAATAAGTTTGTACTCTTATAGAAACATGATGGAGCACAGATGGAACTTGAACGTAGGTGGGTGGGGTTCCTTGTACCAAGCGGGTTGGGTGGGGGGGAAACAGTGTCTGGTTGCTGCAGAGCAAACGTAAACATGACAGACCCTTGAAGCGCAAGTGAGACTCATACACATGGTCCAGGCAGTAGGATCCTGAGGGAACACACAGTATAATATGTACAGACAAAAAAAGAAACTAAAACCTTGTTACTGCCTGCCCACCTGGACCGTGTGTACCTCACCTCTGGTCGGTCCCCATGACGACAACATAAACAGATAAAAGGAACATACAAAAAAACAAATACGAAATAACTCCCCACCCCGCCCAATTCATTTCACGTTCAGCCAAAGGAATGCATCCGTAAGAAAGAACAACGGCAACAACATTAACAAACGACAAGACAGGACAGAGAGGGAAAACGGATGAAAAAGGCACAAAACATACAGTTCCAAAAAAATAAGCGGCAAAAAACTGTTGACAAATAAAGACAGAGCATCAAGGGAGTTTTATTTAGGTCGGTCATCCACGCTGGGGAAAAGCAGGTCAAAAAAAGCAGAGAGATCACATGAGGAGATGCCGCAATTAAAAAGGGTTCAAGTCAAAGAGAACCGGAATTATTACAGGGGAAGATGGTGTTTGTTTTGTTGTTGTTGTTGTTATTGGTGTTTATTTGGTTGGTTGTTTTAGTACTGCATGGTCCAAAGTTGAGCTGAGGATGAGGGGTTATGTAATGCAGCAGCAGAGCTGGGAGGAAGGAAGGTGGTTTGGTGGTCGCGACACGACGCGGTGGGTGACGGGGTTTTGCTGTACGGTTGTTTGAAAAAAAGGGGGAAGGAGGAGAAAATAAAAGATTAAATTAAATGGAAAAAAATACATGAGTCCAGCTGTTGAAAGGAGGGATTAATTGTTTGGTGGTGGCTGTGTGTTTTTTTTTTTTGTCGGCTTCTGTTATGGAGGGAGGGAGAGGAGAGGAGAGGAGAGGGGACGGGGGTAGAGAGGAGGAGAGAAAGATAACGAAGCATGGAGACCGAGTGCAGCCAGCCGTCTCGGAACGAGAGAGAGAGAGAGAGAGAGAGAGAGAGAGAGAGTGAGAGAGAGAGAGTGAGGGAGGGAGAGGGAGGGAAAGGGAGGAAGAGAGGAAGGGATCTGGGAAAGGGGCAGCACATTGAGCCTACCTGATCACCATCAGCAACCTCCTGTAAAGGGGGGAGTGGGGGGAGTGGAGGGGAGAGAGGGAGTGGAGAAGTACAGAACACACGCATCACACACACACATCAACACAAGACAGAAAAGAGACTGTCAACAACAAACCACAGCTATGAGAACAAACCTATCACATACAAACATGTATTCACTTACACAGGAACAAGTGCACGTACACAACTTTCAGAATCAAACCGTGACTCGCACAGAGGAGTGGCATGCACACACGCACGCACGCACGCACACCTTCAAGACATGACGGAGCTTACAAGTCCATAAACACACCCAACACATCGCCTGAAGATCGATCATTTTCCCGTCCGCTCTTTGTGACCAGTGGTGTGACATTTACAGACAAACAGCCCAGCACACAGCCGTGTCAATGAGTTTCATCATGAAATGCAGCACCTTGGGCATCTTAAGCACAACCTCTTCATTGTTTTGCAAATTTGTATGTTCATTTTTAGTTATTTTTTATTCCTGTGAGCCTTTATAGCGATTCAGGACAGTCAAAGACGGTGACAGGAAATGAGTGAGAGAGACGGGGAAGGATCGGGAAGTGACCTCGTGCCGGAATTGAACCCGGGTGCCCGGAGTAATGGCATGGAACATTAGCCCACGGAGCAACGTTTGCCCCGGTAGTGTTTGTTATTAATCGGAATCATATTAAATCTGTCTGCCCATCTCAGTCTCTCTGCTTCAAAAAACCTGAATAGTAACGGACAAAACAGCTTCCAGGGAAAGTTTGTTCTGCCATTCAGTAATGATGTCACAGAGCTTTGGCACACAAACATGGAACACACACACACACACACACACACACACGAACACACACACACACACACAGACACACACACACGAACACAAACACAAACGCACAGATACAGAGCGAGGGGGATTACGGGGCAGTGGGAAGAGATTAAGACTTTGGGAGTTCTTAAATCATAAAATAATAATCATTTTTAAATGGGATTTAAGGCCCTAATCTAGAAATCTAGACTACAGCCAGACCGACTCTCAGATCTCCCCGTCTCAGACAAGCTCCTGAACTTATGAACCGGCGAGCACGTCAGTGGGAGAGGGAAGAGAAAGTGCCTGTGTGAAAGTGAGTGCATGTGTGTGAGAAAGTTGGCACTAGTATGTGAGAGCGCGAGGGTATGTGGGGTATGTGTGTGCGTGTATGGTTACATAAAGATGGGGGTGGATGGTGGGTGCTTCCTAACTTTTCTGCTTTCCAGGCAGATAGTACACAAGCATGGTGGCCAGGCATATAAAAGTCAGTGTTTCCCTTACATGGATCATTCCGTGGCGCAGCACCACAGAATAAAAACTGAGCACCACAAATTGATCAACGACTGCACATACGTAGCACCACACAATGCTTCTAGGTCTGCGGGAAATACTGAAATTCAGCAGCTGTTTTTCAGCAGTTCAACATTCGCTGGGCGAATCCCTTCTGGTTAAGGAGCTGGTCTGGGGATCCGAGGTCAGAGTCCCATTCCCAGAGGAGGAATATGGATGACCTTGTACACTAGGGCTGAGGAACCTTTTTTTCAAATGCAATGAAGTATTCCAAGGGCAGTACTTTGAACACAAACCAGGATTTTTTTTACCTTTACAACAGAGCATAGTGGGATCCCCCTCCATCACTAGGGCAGCATCCTTTATCTTACACTCTATCATGGTTATACAGTAGCCAAACCCCATTTAAACTAGGGATGCAGATTACAGATTAATTCATTAATCATTAGTTGATAGCCTTATCGATCGACTTCCGATTAATTGATAAGCAGCGTTTTTCCCCCCAAATCTCAATGTTTCTCGAAAGACGACTACTAAATCTAAAAAAAAAATATTAAAAATTTAGATAAAATACCATGGATGGATGGATTAATGGATTAATCGTTTGCATCCCTAATTTAAACACAGTTAGCTTCTCTTGTGTAATTAGACAGACGACCACAACAGAGAGCCTTGTAGAGAGTCACTGCGTAGATTGAACACGATGACATGGTGCACTGATTAGATACTAGTAGTATTATCCTATGCGTGTACAGTAGAGGTCTTTTGAAAGACAACCATTGATGGATCCCCTTAAATTGGTTCTTGAAATAGCCAGACCACACAGTTTGAAGCGGCCTGCCTTGCCAGGCTTCTGTGGTACATCACAATCACCAGAACAAGTTCTGGAAAGGGGTTTTCAAAGGACCCACAGACCAACTCAAGAATAATACGACACAATGATTTTAGTTGGGGCAAAACAAAATACAATCTGCAGTGGGAGACAGCCAGAAAGAACCAAAAAAAGGAAGAAAATAATAAACTGTCTGCCGATGACAGAAAAACTGGTCGAAAAAACAAAAAGTACAGATAGAGAGAAAGACTAAATAATAGAAACACACAGACACTACGATGCCTTCCGAGACACAGACAACAAGAATATAAAAAGGAAGCAAATTCTTTTCTGGGGGGGGGATAGAGGGAGCAAAACACGTATGGGTGAGAGAGAGAAAAAAAGAGGACTGTGACACTCACCTGGATGACTCCTTCCATCATGCTCACCATCTTGTTGACGATGGCGATGACCTTGTGCGTGCGCTCCGAGGGGCTGATGTCGGGCCGGTAGAGGCTGGACATGACGTAGCGGCAGGTCATGTAGAGCACGTAGGTGGGGGACAGCTTGAAGTGCACCGTGGAGCTGTTGGTGTAGTTTATAATGGCCGACAGGAAGGCATCCTCGGCTAGAGAGAGAGGGGGGGAGAGAGAGAGAGAGAGAGAGAGAGAGAGAGAGAGAGAGAGAGAGAGAGAGAGAGAGAGAGAGAGAGAGAGAGAGAGAGAGAGAGAGAGAGAGAGAGATAGACTAGGGTTAGTGCAATTGTCATTATAAACGCAAAACGTATACAAACAAGTCATCACTTTTCCGCTTCATCACTGACTGCCTTTTGAGTGTCTGCTGCTAGTGTACAAGGTCTGTGCTCTAATGCAATTTCAACGTTTAGACTCATTGTATAAAAAAATTACTTTTAGCCTCCCACTCCATCTTACTCATTCAATGGTATTTGTTAGTGTGAAATCTAACTGCCCTTTTATGTGGGTTCCTTTCAATGTTGAAGAGGGCAATAATGCTTTGGGAGTACACCATCAGAGACGATTAAGCTTTATTGAACTGAAGGAGAGTAGACAGAGAGAGAGAAAGGGACAGATACAGAGAGACAGACAGACACAAAGAGACAGACAGACACGCCTACAGACAGAGATATTGTGAGTGAGACGGATAGATAAAGTAATGGGTGTGTGTGTGTGAGTGGAGAGAGAGAGAGAGAGAGAGAGAGAGAGAGAGAGAGAGAGAGAGAGAGGGAGAGAGAGAGAGAGAGAGAGAGGGAGAGAGAGAGGGAGAGAGAGAGGGAGAGGGAGAGGGAGAGGGAGAGGGAGAGGGGGAGAGGGGGAGAGAGAGAGAGAGAGAGAGAGAGAGAGAGAGAGAGAGAGAGAGAGAGAGAGAGAGAGAGAATGTGCGAAGCGAACGAAACGCTCCACAAGAGGAAGGAAGGCGTAGATGTATGGGAAGACAGTGGGATCAGGAAACAGAGAGACGAGGGAGATAACGGGGAGGAAACGGCATAACAGAAAGAAGGAAGAAGAAGTAGAAGTAGAAGTAGAAGAAGAAGAAGAGGAAGAAGAAGAAGAAGGGATGAAGAGATGGGGAAAAAGGAGAACATAACAGGTTAAAAAGGGCACGGAAAAAGGGAAATGAACAGAGAGAGAAAGACAAACACCAAAACCTACACAGACGCAGACACAACAAAGCAAGTGTTTACAAGGTTAGGCAACTCATTTCCGTAACTTGTCTTTCGCAGAAGTCATGAGATGACTCCCAGACGGTCTTGCTGACAACCCTGTCCCTCCTCCGTCTCCTCCTGTCATTCTTTCCCCTTCTTTCATCTTTTTTCTTTTTTCCCTTCTCCTTTTCTCACCCTACCACCTTATCTCCATCTCCCGTCTGTTGTTCCAAGGCGCAGTGGGGGTTTGGCGGCTGTTTTTTTCTTTTTTTCTTTTTTTAAAGAAAGAGAGAGACACCCCTCCCTTGCTCACTTCCCAATCCCTTAAGAATCAAAGCATCACTGCTGCCATTTTCCCCCCCTCTCCTCTGAACTTGCTCCACCATAAATACATGTCCGGACGCTCCAAACCACTGCAAAGAAACACGCAGGCACGCATGAACACACAAGGGGGAAAGACCCCCATGGAAAATAAAACCCATTTCAAAAGAAATTCAGAGATGTTAGTGGGTGGGACTGAGGGAGCACAGAACAGAAGAGAAGAAGAGCTTCTCATTTGTAGATACTGGGCAGTGAACTCACTAAATAGCTTTGAGCCCTGAAACTTAAAAACTATTGAACACGCTTGTGTTTGCTTCTTCGAAGCAGTCCACAGAGAGGCTGCTTGTCAGTGTCGGCGGCACTGTCGTTGTCTGCGTTGGGGAGCTCGATTACAACTGGTCACGGTACAGCGACCCCCATGGATTCTCTGTCACCTTGGGCTGCTTTGTGTCCCCAATAAGTGTCTTAAAAAGAGTGGGTGGCCATTGACCGCTTGTACGGCTACCGCGCCCACCCTCTCCTCATCTCACACTCCCATAATGCAACGCTACAAAAGGGGTAAGCAAGGGACACGGGGCCAATATTTTCCAGGTATTGATCTTTAGTTAGAGGCCTCTCGATATGCAACGAAAATAGACCAGCCCTCTCTCTACGCAGTAATAACTCCCCCCACAGGGACTAGCAAGGCACGGCAACGCACTTTAGAGGGAGCACTCATGTTTTTCCCTGTTGATTTTTTCCCCCCCAATGCACTTTGGGACGCATTCCATTTTATTAGTGCCGTCATGCTGTCTAGCCATGACAAGGGGGTGAGAGACCACAAACACGACTAGACAGGTGTCAATACAGCGATGACGTGAAAATAAAGAGGCTCTATTGATGTGATGTGGCTCTTGTTTTGATGGACTCCTGGCTTAGTCTCGGCTATTAGCTCAAAGGTTACTGTAGGTCAAACATGGCCAATCGCTTGGGTTGCAATGTTTTCCCACAGTGCTTTGTGCCTACAGTGCTACAATGACAACTTCACAACATTCCCCAATCACCTCCACTAATACAAGGTGTCCCAACATACTGGAGACGCTGATGCACACTGTGCCAAGTCACTATACCATATCCGGTCAAACTTACCCGTGCACAAGGACACAGGTTTGAGTCCAGGCTGGGTAATTTCCCAACCCTACCTCATCTCTCTCTCTCCCAACGATTTCCTGTCACCTCTTCACTGTGACCATCAAATAAATGTGTGAAATGCCCCGACCCCCCAAAAAAAGTATTAAAAAA
>NC_085874.1:7844537-7859537 GCF_034702125.1 Engraulis encrasicolus
AATCAACAACATGCATGTTTCGTTCTATTTGATTCGCCGCAACGACCTTATGACAGACCCTGAATTTCACCCATCTTCCCTTCGCTCGTTTCGCCTGCATGTGTCCTGGCGTTACAGCACTTTCAGGCCAACAAACAACCGCGCCGGTACAAGTTCCCGCACCTCATCTCAACAGAGTGTCCACAACGAAAATTATAGTGCTTGCTTGGAAATCGAAAAGTTCTAAACAATAAAATAAACAAAGTGATACAAGAGTAAGCACAGTAAGCACTTTGGATTCCCGGTAAGGCTGGTGAAGAAATTGGAACTAGCAGCGGCATAGCCGGCCTGAAAATCGTCTTTAGAGATGCACAGTCACAATGTACACAGCACTCCCCTAGGAGCAGAGCAGAGCACAACACACACACACACTCAGAGAGTTTGGAGAATGTAGTTTCCCTGTGAGAAGATGCACACTAGAAAAAGCATGAAGGAGCACACCCATATACATCTCAATCATCTCAAACACATTCACACACACACATTCACACACACACACACCAAAATAACATACTCACAAAGCAACCTCCCACACACAGACTCACTCACTACTTCACACACACACAAATAAAACACAGATGGAATTTCAACTCCACCACCACATTTTACACACACAAAGTTTGCAGCTAGTGTACACGTACGTTCACAGAATGCAGAAAGACTGACTTTCTACCTCCCTGTCTACCCCCCTTGCTTTTACAGAAACAGTAAAAGATCTGATGAAGGCTATGCAGGCTGTGTGTGTGCCGTATATGGTGTGTGTGTGTGTGTCGTGCGCGTGTGTGTGTCGCTCGCGTGTGTGTGTGTCGCTCGCGTGTGTGTGTGTCGCTCGCGTGTGTGTGTGTGTCGCTCGCGTGTGTGTGTGTGTGTCGCTCGCGTGTGTGTGTGTCGCGTGTGTGTCGCGTGTGTGTGTGTCGCGTGTGTGTGTGTCGCGTGTGTGTATGCGTGACGTGTGTGTGTGTGTGTGCGTGCGTGACGTGTGTGTGTGTGTGTGCGTGACGTGTGTGTGTGTGTGCGTGACGTGTGTGTGTGTGTGTGTGTGTGTGTGTGTGTGTGTGTGTGTGTGTGTGTGCGTGTGCGTGTGTGTGCATGCGTCTGTCTCCACTGCTGCAGTGCTGCTACTCTTATCAGCCCAAATGAAGGAGTCCGGAGCGGAGCAGAGCAGAGCAGCATGCTAAATATACACTCAACCCAGAGCCTAGCAGCACTTTAATTAAGTCTCACACACCACATTACAGACACCACACACACACACACACAGTCATAGAAATTCATACTCACGCGCGCACACACTGGCAGACACGTACGCAGAAACACACACACGGAGAAAGACACACACACACAGGCAGACACGTACATGTACACAGAAACACACACACAGATAGTGGGAGCGTGCGCGCGCGCGCCAGAGAGAGAGAGAGAGAGAGAGAGAGAGAGAGAGAGAGAGAGAGAGAGAGAGAGAGAGAGAGAGAGAGAGAGAGAGAGAGAGAGAGAGAGAGAGAGAGAGAGAGAGAGAGAGAGAGAGAGAGAGAGAGAGAGAGAGAGAGAGAGACCCTGGAAGAGAACGAGACTAGGGGTTTTGGAGGAGCAATTTTGGTATCATAAAAGATCCGTCTTGGTCACACACACACTTCAAATTTATCTCTAGCTCCTAAATTCCAGGGCCGGCGCGCGCGCGCACACACACACACATACGTACACTGTACACATTTGCCCACACACACACAAACACACAAGCACATCCGCTCTCACGACACCAAACCCATGACTGACAAGAATCCTCTGTGACCTTAATGCCGGAAACTTAGTTAAACGCGTACGTGCTACTTAAACAGGGTACATACTACCGTGTGTGTGTGTGTGTGTGTGTGTGTGTGTGTGTGTGTGTGTGTGTGTGTGTGTGTGTGTGTGTGTGTGTGTGTGCGAGAGAGAGAGAGAGAGAGAGAGTGGGTGTGAGCGTGTGTGCTTGTGAGCGTGTGTGTGTAATGTAATTAGACATATGGCACACAGGTTTCTGTGAAACCGTTTTAAAAAAGACAGTCTAACTTTCAAACAGTCCAGAGTTACGGAACTGACTATATAGTTTCCCATATGCTCCCCCTTTTTTTCAGTCCGAGACTTTGCTACTAACACAGATGCGAGGTCAACCTTTTGCATTAGGTCTACATCAGCAGTAGTATCCATGAAACACAACAAAATTAGAAATGACTTAAAATATTCAAAAGATTCATTCTCTACAATGCACATCCTTTCCCCTTTCACCAGCAAACGAATAGCAAATCTCTCTCCTTTCCGCTTTCTCTTCTCTGTTCCCCTCCATCCATTCATCCATCCCTGTGGCGGCTGTAATCTTCCCAGGGACTGCTGGACGCACAGGAGGGGATGGACCGGATTACCCCCCTCTCTCTCTCTCTCCGTCTCTCTCTCTCTCGTGCCCTGTGAGCAATTGGACAGGGTCACCTAAATACCATCAGAAAACTCGGTCGCCAGACAGATAGGAACACGCGGGCACACACACAACCACATTGAGCGCGGAAACTCTTTAAACATACACCCTGCCTCACATGCCTGTGACTCAGCCATAAGCGTGCGTGTATTTTTATAAACCGGTAGGAAAAGTGTTTGTGTCCGTGTGTCCGTGTCCGTGTCCGTGTCCGTGTGTGTGTGTCCGTGTCCGTGTGTGTGTGTCCGTGTCCGTGTCCGTGTCCGTGTCCGTGTGTGTGTGTGTGTGTGTGTGTGTGTGTGTGTGTGTGTGTGTGTGTGTGTGTGTGTGTGTGTGTGTGTGTGTGTGTGTGTGTGTGTGTGTGTGTGTGTGTGTGTGTGTGTGTGTGCGCGCGCGTGTGCGTGTGCGTGTGGCCCTCATCAGACATACCATCGCATTTAACAGTGTAATTGACGAACGGACCACAAGCTCTTTGCAGCAACTGGCACAACGGCTTCACATACAAACGCAAGCACGCAAGCACTCACACACACGGACACACACGGACACGGACACATACACATACACACACACACGGACACGGACACACACGGACACACACGACAACCAACCATAAATCACTGCAGCTATTTTAGGAATGACTGTATTTACATTCACAGTACCTGTACGCGTACGGGTCGGCAATCCTCCACAGATACATGTTGCGGCTAGTCCCCTGGCAGAGTAGCTATTCCCCCTGAGCTTAGCTGAATGGAGCAGAGCAGAGCAGTTCTCTACCGGCTTTTACGCAGAGAGAGAGAGAGAGAGAGAGAGAGAGAGAGAGAGAGAGAGAGAGAGAGAGAGAAGGAGAGAGAGAGAGAGAGAGAGGGGGACAGATAGAGAGGGAGAAAGAGAGGGACTGAGGGACAGACGCAGAGAGATGAGAGCGGGAATGAGAGCGAGGAAGAGAGAGCACCTCTGCTTCTGTCCTCTGTCAGTTCCCCTGCTCGTCTGCAGCAGCCACGGATGCAGTGCAGCTCACCACCATCGTGACACGCTCACTATGTGTGAGTATCGATGCATGTGCGCGCCTCTGTATGTGTATGTGTGTATGTGGGATGTTGATCTGCCTTCCAGCACAGTTTCTGTCAATTCATTGCACACACACGCCACACCCCACACTGGCCAAGCCAAGCCCTGACAGACACAGACACACACACACACACACACACACACACACACACACAGACACACAGACACACAGACACACACACACACACACACACACACACACACACACACACACACACACACACACACACACAGACACACAGACACACAGACACACAGACACACAGACACAAACACAAAGATTAAAGAGCCCTGTAGCCTGCGACTGTAGCCTGCCATAACCTCTCCCTCTCTTCCTTCTTTTTTTTCCTCTCCCTTACTTTCTTCCCCTCCCCCCCTCTCTTCTTACTCAACTGCTCATTTGCCCCGTGCTTCACTTTTTCCCGCTGCAAGAGGACTCTGTGGCGCTCATCAGCCGCTAACTTATCAGTGTTTCTGTTGCCGTCTCTGAGGGGTAATAACCAGGTTGTACAGTAGTGCTAGCGCTGTAGCGCTGATTTCATTCTCGCCCCCTATACTAGGCTTGGGGAAGGCTACAAAACTAAGGGCAACCCACTGTGGCGTGGGATAAGCTGGGGGGATGTTACCACGCTTAGCTGTGACGCCAGTAGCTAACTGGTGACGCCTCTGTTCTTGTTGCAGTAATTACAGAAACATGTCAAGACGGTTCAATACTTTTAATCAAAAAAGGGGGTCGCAGCACACTCAAAACCTAAAATTATTTTAGTGCTTCAATGCTTCAGCTTACGCTTTAACTCATTTTACTGGTGGTGTCTAGCCTGGCACCCTGGTTAATGGAGGTTTCTGATCTCTGTGGAAGTCAAAACAGGACAGGAGTTGGACTGCAGAGGAGCATGAGTGAATTACATGCCTTAATGCAAAGCACCCAACACACTTGTCATTCATTTACTACATTTGTGCAAAGCACCTGGCTTTCATACACACAAAAACAAAGAAACAAGCACCTAACAACGTCTCATGTGCACCAAACACACATCTGCCCAAATCTACAGCCGGGACACAAGATACTCATCGGCAAAAAGACACATTCAATCAATCAATATCACACCCGTGATAGCATGCCAGACATCAATACTGGCCTTTAGGGGTATACATAATAATCGAAATGTAAAGATGCATCGATCCTACGGCCATCGATTTAATCGAATCACATCATATTGTGGGGCATTCTTAAAGTGATACTGTCCCATTTTTGGAAATAAGCTTATTTTACACCTCCCCTTGAGTTAAATAATTGGGTTTTTCCCGTTCTCCTGTACTTTCAACCTTTCTCTGGGTATGACGGCCATGCTAGCAGCTAACATTGAGTCCTACGAGACCAGCTCGCGGCTAACTGGTCTCATAGGACTCAATGTTAACTGTTAGCTTGGAGGTAAAAGGTGCACTGCCATAACTAGAAAACGGTTGAAAGTACAGGAGAACGTTAAAAGCCTATTGTTTAACTCAAGGGGAGGTGTAAAATAAGCTTATTTCCAAAAATGGGCGAGTATCACTAAGTATCGTATCGTATTGTGGGGAATTCTTAAGTATCGAAAATAATCGAATCCCTGCTTTAAGAAATCGATACTGTATCGCATCGTCATGGAGGCTGTGATTTACAATCCTACTGCTTGCCCGGTCCCAATAAATCAGTGAAATCCCAGTAAACTTCATTCCTGACCACCAATTCCACATTCCAGAGTAAGGAGCAGTACTCTGAGGTCTCTATGCTGATGGATTTTCATGGATGAAAACCACAACACTCAATCATTTTACCCTGTCATTTCACTCACTCTGTTGATTCAGACACATCTATCATAACTCCATTGACAATTTATTCCCCTCCACTACACTCAAATCGAATGAATGCACACTTTATACTCCCCCCAATTGCAGCTTGTTGTAAACACAAACAAATCCTACATTCCAGCTTAAGGGGAAAGTCATCCGAGGGATCTATGGTAATGGCTTTTCATGACGAAGCAGCTTTCCCCCACACTTCCACGGCACGGTGGCATCTCAAAACAGGAAGCACCTGGTCTTCTCTCTGCCTTCCTCCAGCCCTCCACCGTCACTACCATGATCAGATCACCACCCAGATGTTTACTTATTGAGATCGGAAAGCAATACCTGGACGTGATCTTGGAATGCAGGGTCTGACCCCTTAACAGTGGTGGTGGATGAGCGTACAATAGCAGGACTGTGTGCGTGTGCGTGTGCGTGTGCGTGTGCGCACGCGTGTGTGTGTGTGTGTGTGTGTGTGTGTGTGTGTGTGTGTGTGTGTGTGTGTGTGTGAGCATATGTATATGTGGCTGAAAACACACACACAATGTGCACTTACTTCAATCCCACTCCATGGGAAAGCATTTCATTTTCCTGCCTTGTGAAGTGGGCTACACAGACATACCATGCCTGACATTCAATAGTATCTGGGACAGATGTAATCTACATAAGGGCAGGTTAAACCAGGAAATTACCTCTTGGCAAATCTTCTCGTGTACACTCCGAGTGACTGCCCAGCTCTGGCAGTCATCCGAGACTCAAGCTAGCGTGTATTGATATTGCACCACTGTATATTTGCCATATACTGTTTTCTGCTGCCTTACCGTCGAACTACTGCACTGCAGGGTGAAACCCAGGTCGTCCTGTAGCATAGCCAACCGCCTCAGCTGCCGAGAATAGCCTGCTTTGACCACACAGTCAGTCCCTAAAAAGCAGCGACCTCTTGCAAACACTTCAATGGTGACGGATTCACTTGATCGGCTGAGGGAAAAAAAAATGTTGCTGAGCTAAGCTGCTGAAGCGTAATCCAGCACTTCCAAAGATATGGATTTTCTCCCCGTCGGCATTAAATGGCATCTGAATCCCGATCGCCTCCTCAAATGTTGACGAGCCGAACACAAGAAAGGTTCCCATCTTCAGGCTGCCGGCGGCTGCCTTTGCTTGGCATTGATCGGATATCGGGCCCTGGTTGTATAAACATCTTGGAGGTCAAACCGGGGATTACCAGCGCAACCAGTGATGCATCTCAGACCAGGAGGACTCTTGAACAGAGCAGAGGTCACAGAGCAAGCAGCTGAGCTCGGTCATATCGATACAATTGCTTCACAACCTCCGCGAGAAGCGCCCCCATTCAAATTCAGCACCTAACCAGACTCTGTGTGTGTGTGTGTGTGTGTGTGTGTGTGTGTGTGTGTGTGTGTGTGTGTGTGTGTGTGTGTGTGTGTGTGTGTGTGTGTGTGTGTGTGTCTCCACTCGCAGTAATCCATCAGCTCGCCTGACTTGCAGCCATCCTTGATTAAGCAGCAGCTCCCACTTGTGTGAACGTTAGTCAATGTGAGTGAAGGTGCGACTGTCAGCCTCCACTGACCCAGCAGCGCCCTTGCCCTGACTAGTGTCATCCCCTAATCATAAGCCCCATCCTCCTCTTCTGAGTGTGTGTGCACGCGTGTGTGTGTGCGTGCGCGTCTTGTTCCCTTACCCTGATTTGTGTCGGCCCTTGATCATGGTCCCCGGCTCCCTCTACTGTGTGTGTGTGTGTGTGCGCGCGCGTGTGTGCGTGCGTGGATGCGTGCGCGTCTTGTTCCCTTACCCTGATTTGTGTCGGCCCTTGATCATGGGCCCCGGCTCCCTCTTGGCGGCCAGGTGGTCCTGCGCGGGGTCCACAAACTTGAAGACGTGGGCGTGGCCGAACTGCAGCGTGGAGCCGGTGCGCAGCAGCGTGGTGTCCAGGACGCGCTGGCCGTCCACCAGCGTCTCGGCCTCCGCCACCGCCGGCGTCACCGTCACCAGGCCGTCCGTGTGGAGCAGGTTGCAGTGGTGCGGCAGGATGCCTGGACCAAACAACTGGCGGACAGGAGAAGTAATGTTGGTGATTTATTAAAGCCAGGCTCAAACTACACGACTAGCGATGATGTGTCCGATTTTGACGTCAGGGTGCACCGCACACTAGAAGAGAATTGCAATCTTATCGCTGCTCGCAGCCACCGAGACAATGCCCGACGTTCTATTTCCAGTCGCAAATATCAAACAGTGTTTGATTTCTACGACTTGCGATCGGCGACTCTTTGAGCTGCTAAAGTTCTATCTTAGAACGTCGCACACGACGAGGAAATCTTCCCCGACAATCGCTTGCGATGGTCCTGGGGGGCAACGTTCCAGCGATTGACGTAAGGGGGGTTTTCAGCCAAGAATCGGGCCGATAGTCGGATAGTTTGAGCCAGGCTTTAGCCTGTAGTAGGTTACAGTGGTGTAGCAGGATGCCTGGACCAAACAACTAGGAGGAGAAGAGGATTTCATTAGTTATGCAATATGCACTCACTGCAATGGCGTGGCAGGATGCCACTGGTGGACAGGAGAGGGCATTTGAGTTAATATGTCACATAATGGCTCTGCTGGGTTACTATGACGGAGACCCGAGTTTGATTCCAGCCCGGGTCATTTGCCGATTCTTCCCCACTCATTTCATGTCTCTCTCCACTGTTCTGCCAAAAATAAAGGCAAAAAAGCCCCCCAAAAAAATCGAGGGAAAAAATGTCACATAATGACAATAATGTATTCAATATGCGTCACCATCACCAGGTCGTAAGCGTGAAGCAGGATACAGTACAGTGGTGCGGCAGGATGCCTGGACCAAACAAATATGTACACTGTATTTGCAGTAGGGTGTGGCAGGATGACCAAATAGCTGGAATATAGGAGAAAGCGTCTATGTAATAAGCAGAGATTGGTAATTTTATTTCAAATGTAACTTGCAATCATAATACCAGGCCTGTAGCAGGTTGCAGTGGTGCGGCACGATGCCTCAACAGAAAAACTGGACTACAGGAGAAGACGTGAAGTCATTTAATATGCTGCATGCATTCCTAACAGGCCGTCTGTGAGGAATAGGTTGCAGTAGTGTGGCAGTATGCCTGCACCAAACAACTCGAGGGAGGGGAGGGGAGAGCTAACACGGATGGCTTAGAGTTCTATTACATTACATATAACATTGTATGTGTTATACACAGCTTCTTTTGTAATGTATTTAGCATTTACATGTATGGACATGTACTGAACTGACACTGACTGCATACCTCAATCCGTATGGTATCAAATGTTACATACTGCTATACACTTTGTTATGCCAATTAAACTGAGCTCTTGAATTTAATGCAACGAGGAGCTGAAAAAAGTCAGGCCAAGATCTTCTATATGATGCATATGCAAACGGCTCAATTACGTTTTAGTATTACACATTGTCAGAGTGGTGCAACCACAGCTAATGCCACTATTGTATGGATAAAATGTTTTTTTGTGTGTGTGCGTTGCAGTACATTACTTGCTAATTACTAATTAATTGATGGGAATTACCTGTGGTTGTTCCACCTGGTATCTGAGCCCAAAACATCGCCATTGACCCAAACACATTCATTGTTCAAGAAGATAAATGGGTGAAGATGTCAGGTAGGGCCCTGCTGTGGCCTAGCAGTAGGGTACTGGGTTACTACGCCGGCGACCCAGGTTCGATTTTGGCCCGGGTCATTTGCCTCATCCCTCCCCGTCTCTCTCTCCCCACTCATTTCCTGTCTGTCCTTCACTGTCCTGTCAAGATTAAAGGTGAAAAAGCCCCCATAAAGGCGGAAAAAAGACGCTGGGCAGGCCTCACCTGTATGGAGCCGTCGTCTGTGCAGTCGGAGCCCACCTCTGTCACGCTGTGCTGGAGGCGGTACATCTTAGGCTTGTCCCGCGAGTCAGAGCCATCTATTGGGGAGTGCATAGCACAGTTCAAGAAGTCAACTTACCCACATACATGGATCAGACAAGGACACTGAGAAACGCACACGCACCGTAAACGAAGCCACGCAGCGCACAACATCCGAGATCACCAGCACATCAAACACAACAACCAACAGCGAACACTGTTCAAATACCAACAGGCAAACACACACAAACAAACAAATTTACAAAAAAACACCACCACACAAACACACACACAAATGCACACAATTACACCACCGCAGTCACACATCCACATTGTGTACACAATCATGCGCACATATACACATTCACACACACACACAATACACACAAAACAATACTACCTTATGTTGAGGGAATACCAACAACACCAAACACACACTCACAGCCACTGGCACAGAAGTTACCATCACACACAAACACACTTTCACACAGTATACCATTTCCACACTCACCATCACACACATAATGTATACACACTAATCAATCAGGGGATACTCTAAACACACCTCTGGGGCCTATACTACAAAGCTGGTTCAGGAGTAAACCAGGTTAAGTTAAGAGGTAAATCATGTAATTGAGTATAGATAAATAATCTAATAGAAGAGCCTGGAGTCCTGATTTTCTTCATTAAATGAGGACTCCAGGCTGCTCTTTTAGATTATTTACCTCTTAAATTAACCTGGTTTACTCCTGAACCAGCTTTGTAGTGTATGCCCATGGTGTGTAACCAGCTGTCTAAACGGGGGTCTACATTTCTTTCTGACACAAGGGCTCTCGGAGGAGATCTCTGAGTGGCCCACACTAACACTACAGCACCAGATGAAGCATTAGGGGATTAATATCATTAGGAATTGATTAGAGAGAAATAAAAAATATATTTTTAAAAGCAAGGTAGCAAATTAATCTTCAGCGAAAAAAAAAGAGTCAAGCAGCACCCGAAGAGGGAGAAATGTAAGATTTTGGGGACGTTTTAGGGGACGAATTGTGCAATTTAAATTTTGCGCTACTACAGTAGTGCAAGAATTGACACATCCGGCAAGAGTTCGTTTCAGAATGTCATGTTTCTAATTGGTACACTGATGTAAACAAATGCATCTCTGGTCTAAATGTCTCACTGACAGAGTGCCAGTGTCTCCATCTCCATCAATTACCCCTATTCCACCAATGAGGAAAGTGCTGCCTGACCCTTTGAAAGTTCCATGTGCAATCTAACTGGCTAGGAGCATCGGTTCAGCCCCCTTCCTCCATGCCAGAGAGGGAGAGGGAGGGAGGGGGCTGAGGGTGGTGGACGGGGGGAGGTGAGGTAGGGAGACGGGGGTGTTGGGAGGTAGGGAGGGAGGTACAGTAGGGAGGGGAGTGTTACCTTGGTGATGGCGATAGGCGTAGTAGCCATAGTGGTTCCCGCGCCCTAGGGAGGGAGGACGCATGCAGAGGAGCGGCAGCAGGAGGAGGAGGAGGAGGAGGAGCAGACACACCAGCGAGACACACACGCACGCGCGCACACACACCCATAAGCCACACACACAAACCCCACACACGCGCGCGGACACATACACACGCCACATGCCAAAGAGCAGGAGAGAAAGAGCAGAGGGTGAGAATGCGGCAGGAGGGTTAAAAATAAAAGAGTAAACAAAACAAAGTAAACAAACAAACAAACAAACAAACAAACAAAAGTCTCCTGTAACCCATGAAGCAAAAACGTCAAGCTCAAGCGTCGTACACCAGTCATCTATACCCATCACACACACACACACACACACGCAAAAACTCACTCCTACACACGCAAAAACTCTCACTCCTACACACGCAAAAACTCTCACTCCTACACACGCAAAAACTCTCACTCACACGCAAATACTCACACACGCAAATACTCACACTTACACACAAACTCACACACACGCAAAAACTCTCACTCACACGCAAATACTCACACACGCAAATACTCACACTTACACACAAACTCACACACACACACTCACGCATAAACTGTCTTACACACACACACATACGCACGCACAAAATCTCACACACACGCAAAAACTCGCACTCACGAAAAAACTCGCACACACGAAAAAAGCCACACACACACGGCAGTGAATCAGCGTTAAGAGGGGTGTGCATGAGGGCATTGAGGCAGTAGAGTAGAGCAGCAGTAGTGATCAGTGGCAGGGCGGGGTGGGGTTAGTAGCATAGTAGTGCTATTGCTAATCATCAGTCCTTCAGCATGTGGTGGGGTTAGAATAGTGCTATACAGCTACAGTTAGGCCCAGGATATACAGCTCCAGGCCACTTTATTAGAATAGCATGAAAAAGTTGATTTATTTCCATAATTCCATCAATAATGTTAAACTGTCATGGATTGTAGATGCATGGCCCAGTTGTTTAACTATTCCAATCATTGAAGTTTTTCTTTTTACATAATTTGGCCTTCCAGCTCAAAAAACCCATGAATTGGGAAATTCGCATTATTAGAATATTGTAATAAACTCACAATTTTCTTCATCAAAATTCGTTTCACATCAGTGCACATCAAATCAGTTGAAATTTGGTACTTTCTACATAACAAGCAATGTTCAATACTTGGTTAGGACTCTCTCTGTCTTAATAACGTCCATGATGCGTTTAACATTGAAGTCAATGTCAGAAACAGTGCATGGGAGTAATGAAGGCCAGATATCCTTGATGCTTTGCCGTCAGCTGTTCTTGTTTGTTGACCTGGTGTCCCACACTTCACTCTTCAATATACCCGTAGATACCCATGCTACGTTTAGGTGTTAACTCACCAGTTTAATTCTAACTCAGCAGAAATAAAACCCCATTCATTTTCAATGGGGGTTCATTTCTGGTGATTTAGAATTAAACCGGTGAGTTAGCGACAAAACGTGGCATGGAAATCTACAGGGTATATTGAAGAGTGAAGTGTGGGACACCAGGTCAGCTATACAAAAACAGCTGACGGCAAAGCATCAAGGATATCTGGCCTTCCATTACTCCCATGCACTGTTTCTGCCATTGACTTCAATGTTAAACGCATCATGGCCGTTATTATTAATAATATTAAGACAGAGAGAGTCCTAACCAAGTATTGAACATTGCAGGTTGTGTAGAAAGTACCACATTTCAACTGATTTGATGTGCACTGATGTGAAACAAATTTTGATGAAGAAAATTGTGATTTTATTACAATATTCTAATGATGCGAATTCCCCAATTCATGGGTTTTTTGAGCTGGAAGACCAAAATCTGTAAAAAATAAACAATTTAATGATTGGAATAGTTAAAAAAACTGGGCCATGAATCTATAATCCATGACAGTTTAACATTATTGATGGAATTATGGAAATAAATCAACTTTTTCATGCTATTCTAATAAAGTGGCCTGGAGCTGTATTTGGATGTCGACACAATTTTCATCTTTTTTTCGGTTCTATCCACCACCTCAATGGATCAAATCCACCGTCGTACAGTATGGAGCCAAAATGATGACAATTGTGCCGATGTCCAAATATTCATGGGCCTGACTGTATATCAGTCCTTTAGCGTGATTCAGCAACACAGTAGGGCAGTAGGGGAGAGCAGGGATGGGGTGCAGTCACAGCAGCTAGAGGACCGACTCTATAAAATGATTAGAGCCAAAGACTGTCAGTTATAATATATACAACTATTGATCGCACTGGACTTGGCACTCTTGGCATATGGTGAGGTCATCTGAGGGGATTTGTTTTTGTTTTTTTGAGGGTGAAAGTAGGAGACAAACAGAGAGTGGGAGAGAGAATGAGGAAGGGAGGAAGAGAGAGAGAGAGAGAGAGAGAGAGAGACAGAGGGAGAGGGAGAGAGAGAGAGAGAGAGAGAGAGAGAGAGAGAGAGAGAGAGAGATACATAGAGATAGAGACAGAGAAATAGACAAGGGGGCAAGGAGCGAGAGAGCGATAGTGTGCGTGCGTGGGCGTGTGCGCGCGTGTGTGTGTGTGTGTGTGTGTGTGTGTGTGTGTGTGTGTGTGTGTGTGTGTGTGTGTGTGTGTGTGTGTGTGTGTGTGTGTGTGTGTGTGTGTGTGTGTGTGTGTGTGTGTGTGTGTGTGTGTGTGTGCGTGCGTGTGTGTGTGCGTGTGTGTGTGTCTGTGTCAACTCAACGTAGTATAGAGAGTGAAGGAGCAGCTATGTGTGCCGTTCAGCAGTACAGCTGCCAGTGGAATATTAGAGGAGCCACTACTGACATCTACTGGGGAAAGGCGGTGGCTTTGGCACATGTGGACGTGATCAGGAAACCAGACAAGCAACCTACTCCGATGTATTGATTGTTCTACTGATTAAGAAGGAACAATAATGGAACACTTTTCATTTACAAACAACAACAAAAATAAATATTAGTAAAGCCATCGTCACAGTAAGACTAACCTTCCAACAGTGAGAATGACTGTGTGTGAGTATTTGAGAAAGTCTGCGACTGTATATGCGAGTGTGAATTTTCTGAGCATGAGTGTGTGCGCACATCAGGAAGACAGAGAATGATTGTGTGTGAGTATGTGAGAAAGTGTGCGACTGTATGTATGAGTGGGATTTTCTCTGTGCGTGCGTGAACGTGAGTGCGTATGGGTGTGCGAGTGCATGTGTGCGCGAGTGCGTGTGGGCGTGTGTCACCTGGACTGAGCTCCACCAGGTAGGGTAATTTCTCGGGGGGTACGGATCCGCGCCTGTCGTCTGGCTTGCGTCCCTTCTTGGAGATGTGGTCTGGGGGTCTCTTCTTCAACTGGAATACTAAGGCCTCTGCACATACACAAACACAAACACAAACACAAACACAAAAGGACAAAAAGTCAGCCAATAAATACACACGCACACAAACAAAACCATGGTTGTTGACAAAACCTTGTCGACAAGACATACACAGGGTTTGAATGTCCACTGTCTCACTCTTAACATTAGAAGTGGGCATAGATGATTTTTATTTTATCTAGATTGTAATCATGAAATGAATTTAAATTAAAATGGCTCAGTCGAAATATATATGTATNTATACAGTCCCAGGAAAAAGTTTGTACACCCTTTGAAATTTCTTACATTTTTGTCAAAATTGATCATAAAACATGGTCGGATCTTCCCGGAAATCTCAAGAGGGAACAATCAGAGTCTGCTTTAATTAATTCCACCCAAACATTTACATGTTATCATATTTTTATTGGTCATAAGGCCATAATATTCACAGGAGAGCAGGGCATAAGTAAGTACACCCTTGCATTAAGTAGGTTTTAACCCTCAGTTAGTTGCAATATCATCAACCAGACTTGTCCTGTAGTTGCAGATCAGATTAACAAAACAATCTGTTTGTATCTTGTCTCCCTCTTCTTTAGAGAACTGCCTCTCGTCAGCAAGGTTTGTGAGATGTGTGGAGTGCATAGCTTTCTTGACTTCATGCCATATAATCCTAATTGTTTTTTTGTCAGGGCTTTGACTGGGCCATTTCAGAATGTGTATTTCATTATTATGAAGCCATTCTAAAGTTGATTTGCTTCTAAAGTATGGGTTGTTGTCACATTGCAGGACCCATACTCTTGTGTGCTTCAACTGTGTGACAGACTACCTCACGCTTTTTCTGTAAAATATCACAATAAACTTGAGTTCATTGTTCCACTGATAATAGCAAACTGTCAAGGGCCTGAGGC
>NC_085874.1:7867037-7879537 GCF_034702125.1 Engraulis encrasicolus
CTGAACAGATCAGAACAGAACAGAACGGAACACTGTTTTTCAATGCAGCGTACACTTGGCAAACAAACAAAATGCATGCGTTGCGTGTACGCGCGCGCGCACGCACGCACGCACGCACGCACGCACGCACGCACGCACGCACGCACGCACGCACGCACGCACGCACGCACGCACGCACGCACGCACGCACGCACGCACGCACGCACGCACGCACGCACGCACGCACGCACGCACGCACGCACGCACGCACGCACGCACGCACGCACGCACGCACGCACGCACGCACGCACGCACGCACGCACGCACGCACACACACACACACACACACACACACACACACACACACACACACACACACACACACACACACACACACACACACACACACACACACACACACACACACACACACACGCACACACACGCACAGGACAGAAAATGGGGCACAGGAGGGAAACGCTGTCTCACTGAAAAACCCAGTGTGAGTGTGCGCGTCACTGTGGGCCCGTACGCACCGCATGGAGCGCATGACTAAACACGACTCCCAAATGGGAAAGACTTTCCTACGCATACCGTCTTTGTAGGTCACACACAAACAAAACGCACGCACGCACGCTGGTTGGTACATGTGCAGTGCCTATTGTGTTGGAGCACCTGCCTCCTAACGACTTAACAGAAACGATCCATCACAGGGAGTTTTTAGCTGACTGGATTCCCAGTGAAAACTGCTGTTTTACGGCCCTGCCGCGGGAGTTAACGGTAGGGCACTGGGTTGCTACACCGGCGACCGAGATTTGATTCCGGTCCGGGTCATTTGCCGATACTCCCCCCCATCTCTCTCTCTCCCACTCACTTCCTGTCGCCTCTCATACGGTCCTATCAAAATAAAGGCAAGAATGCCACTAAAAAATATTTTTTTTAAAAAAGAAAAAGACAACTGCTGTTTTATAATCTTGAGCCATGGCAAGTTCAGCGCAATACCCCAGGAAAGGACACAGGTCTCACACATGTACACACACCTTTGTCTTTATGTCAAAAATGTTGATGTAAAGATTGAGCTTCAATACATGTCACACGCACACCCACGCACGCACCTGAGTCGGGCCGTCCGTCGTTGTTGCGGAACTCCTGCATCCTCTTCTCCAGCTTCTGCTGCCGCCGCCTCTTCATCACCACCTCCGGGTTGGAGATGGTCCTGGTGAAGCTGGTCTCCGGCATCTCCTTATACACCTCAACCGCCAGACGCGAGTTCTCCCTGAAGAAGAGAGGGAGAGAGAGGGAGAGATGAACAGATAAACAGAGGTAGAGTGATGGATGGATAGAGTGATGGAGATGGTCCTGGTAAAGCTGGTCTCCGGCATCTCCTTTTATACACCTCCACCGCCAGATAGGGCTGTAAATAATAATCGACGTATCGATGCATCCTTCCTATGGCCGGCGATTTCATCAAATCGTATTGCATTGTAAGGCATTCTTAAGTTTTGAAAATAATTGAATCGATCACGGGCCCCCTGTCCAACGCCCTAGCTCCATAACATAATAGAAGTGGAAAAGTAATTGGAAAAAATCGAGTCAAGTCAAATCATATCGTATCGTATCGTGGGAAATTCTTAAGTATCGAAAATAATAGAATCCCTGCTATAAGGAATCGATACCGTATCGTATCATCATGGAGGCTGTGATTTACACCCCTACGGCCAGACGAGAAGTCTCCCTGAAGGAGAGAGGGAGAGGGATAAATGATGGAGGTAGACGGATCGGGAGAGAGATAAATAGAGAGTGATCGCAAGATAGAGAGAGCGTGAAAAGGAGAGGAGTTAGAGATGGTTAGAGATGGTCCGTGTGAAGCTGTTCTCACTCTGGCATCTCCTCATCTCCACCAGACAAGAGCTCTGCCTGAAGGAGGCAAAGAGAGAGAGGGAGCACGCGCACGACAGAGACGCACAGAAAGATAAACAAGTCCAACAAGATTGACGGATAGATACACCTCCACCAGCAGACGAGAGTTCTCCCTGAGGAAAGGATGAAGAGATAAAGTGAATTACATAGTGATAGTGCGGTGAACAGATACAAAGGAGACAGAGCGAAAGACAGATGGGTTTCGAAATGGAGCGCATGCATATTTTTAAAAATGCTTCCAGCAATGTGGGCACTGAAAATGCTCCACCGGCGACCAGGCTTCGATTCCGGCCCGAGGTCGTTTGCCGACCCTTCCCCGTCTCTCTCTCCCCCCACTCGCTTCCTGTAAATATCTTCACTGTCCTATCACACAATAAAGGCAAAAAAGCCCAAATATATAATTGTCAGTTAATGAATCATTGTTGCATAAAGCGAGCTAGTCATTCAATGTATGCCTATGCACTGTACTTATGCAAGTGGTATATACATGCTCATCTCTCAGCATGATTTCAGGTGCCATTGCTGAGGTCTTGTCACCTTGTGCCTATATTAGGGCTGCACAATTAATCGAAAAATAATCAAAATCATGATAAAATAGTGAAATCGAACTCATGATTTTAATCGTGATTTAATCGGGGCAATAGTGACCTACTTTTGAAAGTGTCCTTGAAGCCAGAACATACTGACAGGCTGGTGTTTCTGGTCAGAAATCTGTCCACTTAAGTTTCATGCTATTGCCTTTACATAATTATTACAATTCATTTTATTTTGCTCATCCCGTATGTAATTCATTCTTGGTTATATTTCATCTTGTTATAATTTTCAAAAAAATCTGCAAAAATCAAAAATCGTGATTAATAATCGTGATTATGATTTTGACCAAAATAATCGTGATTATGATTTTTTTCCATAATCCTGCAGCCCTACTGTAAGGATATATAACACTAACTTATTATAACATTTCAGGTGCCATTGCTGAGGTCTTGTCACCTTGTGCCTGTAGTGCATGTCACCATGCCATTCCCACTGTGATACCCGAGTCAACGACTACAACATAAGCCAGGAAGGCTTACAGGGCTCTGCGCTCGTGATGCAATACCGGGGAAGAAAAATGCTGCTTCTTGCCCCCCCTCTGACTGTGTGTGTGTGTGTGTGTGTGTGTGTGTGTGTGTGTGTGTGTGTGTGTGTGTGTGTGTGTGTGTGTGTGTGTGTGTGTGTGTGTGTGTGTGTGTGTGTGTGTGTGTGTGTGTGTGTGTGTGTGTGTGTGTGTGTGTGTGTGTGAGTGTGTGTGTGTACTTTTAAATGAGCCTCCTGCAGGGCAGCAGCATAGCGAGGGGGATTTAGACATTTTTACCTGCCGCTGCACTCCGGAGACTTAACAGTTAGATGAAGAAATACCGCTGACTTTGCTCATATGCAGAGCTCAGAGCAAGGACTTGACTGGAAATCTGGCATACAGGACAAGGGAGACCAGCGCAGTTTTTTTTTCCTTTGTTTTTTTTAATTTTTTTCGTAGGGAATGGCCCTATGAAGTTTAGAGGGGGCTGACCATTGGTACTAGGGGTGTGCAAAAAAGTCGGCACGACAATGCATCGCGATACTTGTTTTCACAATATACTGTATCGATTCATGAAAATGCATCACAATATAGGACGTGCAACTGGTTCATTTTGTTCAGTAGAGAGTAGGTAATAATTCTGTTGTCATCAAAGCTCTCTCCCAGATGCTAAAATTCTCAATATAATGAATTGGTTTCTGAATGCTATTCAGCAACTCACATTAACTGAAGTAAACATCCCAATGCATCGTAATAGTACTTGAATCACAATACATCGTGATATCGTTATGCACATGGAATCGTAAACCCTTTGCCAAAACCCACCACTAGTTAAACTGAGTTAAATTATGAAAACCACTACCGGTAATATGGGTGAGGGGCCACATTAAACCAAAAATCCCCATGTGTTTTTTTTTGTCCCTGCCCAGCCCTGATCAGACTTATCAAAATCGTTTTTCTGCAACTCAAGCCTGGGCCAGCTGGCTGACGCGGCCTCTGACATTAAAATTATCTTAAGAAGACCCATGCGCAAAGCCGAGCAGCACAAATGCAAGTACAGTACCAGGCACCCCTAAAGCACACGTCTGCACGTCTCATGGGGTTGAATGTGACTAAAGTGTCAGGGAGCGAGCGGATCTTGCAGAGGCACAGTGCGGAGGACGGTGTGCCACTACGCATACGAACGCGAGAGATGAAAGAGCAGATACAGTAGAGGGGGGGAGAAAGAGAGAGAGAGAGAGAGATAGAGAGAGAGAGAGCGAGAGCGAGAGCGAGAGAGAGAGAGAGAGAGAGATAGAGAGAGAGAGAGAGCAAGAGAGAGAGAGAGAGATATGCCCCGGTCGTACCCGTCCTCTCCAATGTGTGCGCTTTCATCTCCGTCTGGGATGCGAGCGAAGGCCTCCTTGTCTTTCTTCTTCTCTTTCTTCTTCTCTTTCTTGGACAGCGTCCGCTTGAAGTTCTGGATCACACCTTCCTTCTCCCTCTCGGGCCCATTGATCTGTGTCTTCTGCAAAGAGAGAGAGAAAGAGAGAGCGAGAGAGCGAGAGAGCGAGAGAATCTGGGTCAGTGCTGTAATCACACAATTAACCGCACTATGAACACAGAATGAAAAGGTAATAACCATATATTAATCACTGATAATAACTAACTTTTATTCATTCATAATTAATACCAATATTCTATTAAATAATTACTGATTCCGAATAACCTGAGCCTCTGGTCATACTTACAGCTCTGACATCAAAAAAATCCCTTTTAATGAATATTCTAATGTTTCAACTTTTCAAAATGGATATGTTGGGACATATTCCTCCAAGTTAAGGTGGACCTTGAGCTAGATGCTTCACCTTCACTCATCTGCAGTATTTCCACGAGAGGGGGTTCCAAGGGAATAAAAGAAAACTCACAGACTACCTTAAAAGAAAGAAGTCTTTCTCCAGAAGTTTGGCTATTTCCACATTAACCACTTGATGGTAATGGGTCATTTGAGCGCATGCAAATACCAGACACTGCTCAAGTGCTTAAGACATCATTTCTGTCTGTCTGTGTGCGTGTGTCTGTCTGTCTATGTGTGTGTGTTTGCGTGTGTGCACTGAATGTGTGTGTGTGTGTGTGTGTGTGTGAGTGTGTGTGTGTGAGTGTGTGTCTCAGCAGAGACAGAGAGGTCTTCCAAACATTGGAACTGAGCTGGTGAGTGGAAAGCTTAAGCTCGCACCAACACCATCAGTAGCACCACAACCTCCACCACCACCACCTCTCCTATCCAGCAGCATCCAGACACGGTTACTCGTCCCCTGGGAGGATTAGCTCAGAAATGGTGCGAATCAGAGCTGGCGCAATGGGGCAGCCCAAGCCCTGTCCCAAGATAACCAAGTCTTCGTGCCTGTGTGTGTGTGCATATTTGCGTTTCCACTACTTAAGTTTCCATCTCCACTACTAAAGCTTAAAGGCATGTGAATAACGCCTCACGTCAATCTACACACTTACACACTGATATATTCTGACTTCCAAGTGACCTGAACCTCTCTGTGTGTGTGTGTGTGTGTGTGTGTGTGTGTGTGTGTGTGTGTGTGTGTGTGTGTGTGTGTGTGTGTGTGTGTGTGTGTGTGTGTGTGTGTGTGTGTGTGTGTGTGTGTGTGTGTGTGTGTGTGTGTGTGTGTGTGTGTGTGTGTGTGTGTGTGTGTGCGCCTGCATAGGCCCTGCGTCCTCAGAGGCATGCACATACGTTTGAACCACATCTTTTTACTGTCCACATAATTCATTGCTATGGCGTTATCACTGCCTACACTTTAACACAAACACGCATGTAAACATTTATGCCAAAGCTGACATACTCCAAACAGCAAACGAAAGTGAGGTGTGTAGGTTTGTGAACGGCACACCTCAATAAAGCTTACATCATCTTTAGCAGCAAAGCCCTCCCTCCCACTGTCCACTTACCCCCTAGCCTGGCTAGCGCCAGACTACATCACAAGTGAGATATAGTCTGGGAAAGATCTGTACACGTTCTCGTAGGGGAGGATAATCTAAACTATTTGATGTAAATCGTGAAGTGAAGCTGGTGTCGACAAGGTGGATCTATAAACAAACGACAAGCTTTCGTTTGTCTAAAAATACGTCTTGTGCTCCCTCCCCATTCGCTGTTTAGGTTCCCAAACTCGAGTGAAGATTTCAGCCAGGGTTTCCATGGCTTCACACTGTAATGAGTGCACAAGGCAGCCTGAGAATTCCAAGGCGACTTGTCCCCTTCTCGCCCTCAGAGAAACTGACAAACAGGAAGCAACACTTCTCAGAGGCTGATAAAACTGTAGATGCGAAAGGAAGGAATGTCCCAACGTGTGCTCTCTAATGACAGTTAAATAACACGGTGCACCTGAGTGAAACAGTAGAGGTTTAATCTGTGTGGGAAGGCTGTGGGAGGTTTGTGAGACAGAGAGAGAGCAGAGAGAGCAGAGAGCGCCTATGGATTCATTGCTTTGGAGGCTTTCTTAAAGCATAACAAGCGCAAGCGCTCACAAGCGCTCACAAGCGCTCCTCATTGTACCACGCTCCAGGTTGAAAACCAGAAGAGACAGAGCTTTTGCTGTAATGGGCCCTAAACTGTGGAATGACCTGCCACTCTATATCCGCCTGTCCCCCTCCCTAGCTGCTTTTAAAACTCACCTTAAAACTCACTTTTACAGTTGAGGACGTTATTATTAGCCCCCCTCCTGAAATTAGACATATCTCTTCATTGATCATTGACAATGATCATTATTAATAAATGTGTGTTATTCTGGAAACAAATACACCATGGAGATAGTATCCAATAAGTTAAATTTGGACTTTTCCATTATCACAATGAGTTTAAACAAAAAAGTGTAAAAATGGCAAGGACAAAATTATTAGCCCCCTTATCATAAATAGTCAATATAGTGCCATTTATGAACAAAAAATGACACCAGGCACTTTGATTAGTTGTTAACTATGTTGACACATGTCCTACCAGGGATTTTGGTCCATTTTTTTCATCGCAAATAGTTAAGCTGGTCCAAATGGCATGGATGTTGAGGATGGACATTCATTTTCAGCACTCTTCAAATACTATCTAAAGCATAGGTGGCTAACCCGCGGCTCTCGAGCCGCATGCGGCTCTTTGCCTGGTGTCTTGCGGCTCTTGCGTTCATGTCCAAGTTTGTGCATGTCCCATAGGCAACATGCATCGGAATTGCGCACACAAAGTTGATTAGAACTGTGACAAATAAGTGCCCTGTGGTCTTGGTAGGTGTAGTAGGCTTTGCCTAAATGCGCCCTGAATGATCACGTTGGTGTGTGAAATTTGTTACTGCATTGGCCCAAATACAAGACGTGATTTAAGCGTTCTAAAAATAGCGCTTTAAAAAGTGGCCGCGTCTTTCGCTTACAAGACAAAGTAGCGGCAAAAATGTTTTAACCTGAAAGATTTGGCCATCACTCCTCAGGCAATACAACTCTCAATGAGGTCAAGAAAATGTACTGTCCATATTTGTAGATTCTATTGCTCGGATATGGCGGTAATACATGTGCAAATGATTATCTGCTCAAGAGAGAGGCGTCTGTCTGGAGCAGAGATGCGCCGAGAATATCTGTGCTGCGTAGCCATCTCTGTACTCTGTTAGAAGGAGTGCACATGACTATTGATTCGAATGTGAAATTATGTTTTTGGTTTAAAATCGTCTCATTTTCGCGGGCTATAGACAAAATAGCGCCAAAAATAATGTTGTATCCTGGTTTTCGCTATGAATGTCGGCCGTTATAGTCTCAGCCATTGTCAAAGCGACGCGGGCAGACAGCGTGAAGGTAGGAAACCGATCGACTCGACTTGTCGCTTCTCCGCGCTCAGTTTAGTTTCAAAAGGAAAACTTTGTTTTTCCCCTGCCCCCTTGTCAGCACATTATGAAACATTATGGAAAATGAACGGTGATTTGACGAACCACCTTGTGAAGTTTTGGATGGTGTCGTCGCCAGACATCCAATCCTGTGCGGAAGAAAGATGTGCCTGTGTGCGTCTAACCCCCGAATGAAGAGAGGCGGAGAATCTTTGTGCCGCGTTATTATCTTTGTGCTGTTATTAAAGAGTGCTCATGGAAATTATGCTGTGAAACGTGTTTTATTAAAATGTGAAAGAATTTATGAACAGAATTTTGACCAGTGTTGTCTTCTTATGTCAAACAACATTTTTTTTTATCTTGAAAAAAACTTTTCCCCCAGAAAATTGAAGCAGTAAAAAAAGGAGTGGTGGTCATCTTATATTCAGGATTGTCTTTTAGTCAGGCCATTAAGTTGGAGTGTAACATCAATCTGACACTGTGTGTGTGTGTGTATGCGTGTGTGTGTGTGTGTGTGTGTGTGTGTGTGTGTGGTGTGTGTGTGTGGTGTGTGTGTGTGTGTGTGTGTGTGTGTGTGTGTGTGTGTGTGTGTGTGTGTGTGTGTGTGTGTGTGTGTGTGTGTGTGTGTGTGAGTGAAAGGAAGAGATGGTTGATGTTCATGCCCGTCTTGTTGTGTATGTTGTTGCTGGTTAGTGGTGCGAGAAGGATGGGTGATGCCCATGTTGGTGGGTGTGCGCATGTTTATATGCCCGTGTGATGTTTGTGTGCCGATGTGGCTCTTTGCTGTGACACATTACAAAAATGTGGCTCTTGGTCTCCGACTGGTTGGCCACCCCTGATCTAAAGGATTGAGGTCTGAACCACTCCATGACCATGGTTTTAGTATCCTTGAAGAACATTTGAACTATTTAGGATGCAAGTTTTGGGTTATTATCTTATTGAAAGATCCAGTGAAGATCTTAGCTCCCTCTATGAGCATATTTTTGCAAGGTCACTTTCCACATTCTATCATAATTTTTCAGTTTGTATGGTGCCGTGCACCCAAACAAGGTTTCCTGTGGCTGAGGCTGCCACAGAATGATGCATCCACCACCATGTTTAATTGTGGAAACCATCTTATAACGATCCAAGGCCTATCCCTTTCTTCACCTGACAGAAGCAGAATTCATGCATCAAAGCAGGTGCAATTGAATATCATCAGAAGAAAGCAGAGATGTTCAAAACTCATTTTTGACTTTCAAATGTTCACAGGCAAAGCTCAATAACACTCTGATATGCACTGCCTTTAGTAAAGGGGTTCGTCTGTGATGATGGCCCCAAAGCCCAATATGATGACAAGCCCTAACAACTGTCTTTCTTGGTGGGGGAAAAAACTCCAGGTGAGGCCAGGTCAATACCAATCATCTAGGCAGGTGTCCAATGCTTCTTTGGTCTAATGAGGCCAAGCAGTTTCCACAGTTACACACAGTGGTGGGGCATCAAGTTTAGTCTGTTATTCAGCCTCAGACACAGGGAGTCTGGGTCTGAATCTGGATTGCTGGGTCTTCCAACAACATTGTAACCCAAATCATACATTTAGATTAGTTCAGAGGTTCTTCAAGACACTAAAACCATGATATTGGAATCACCCGCTCATAGTCAAGTCCTCAATCCCACTGAGAGTCTGTGGTTAATGTCTATGCTCAGCATCCATGCGATTTGGCCCAGCTAGAACACTTTGCAGTGAAGAAATGGGCCAAAATCCCTAGTGGGGCATGTGCCAACCTAGGTAGCAACTTATCAGAGCCTGTTGTCAGTTTTGGTTCATAAATGGCGCCATATTGACTATTAATGATCAGGGGGCTAATAATTTTGTCCTTGTCATTTTTGCCCTTTTTTGTTTAAACTCATAGTAACAATAGAAAAATCCAAATTCAACTCATTGAACATTATCTCCATCAGTGTATTTGTTTCCAGAACAGAAACTGTTAATAATGGTCATTCTTACTGAGAAATCAAGAGAAATGTCTAATTTCAGGAGGGGGGCTAATAATATCGTCCTCAACTGTATGCATTAGCTTTTAACACTGTATGACCTCTGTGTTTGCACCTAGTTATTTATCTATCTATTTATACTTTTATTCTTTTTATTTCTTTGTTCTTAAATGTTGATCATCCCCTTAGCTCTTATATGTATTCTTATTTTTAAATATGTGTCGTTATGAAACTGTCTTTTTATGGTTTGCCCTTTAGCATAACCTATCCCTCCCCTTTTTTGTTCAACATGATGCTCAGTTTTTAGATCTTATTGATTGTGATTTTTCTTCTTTATCTTGTCCAATGTCCTCAAGTATATCTATGTGTTCTAAGGTTGAAAGTTTCCTTTCAAGTCCTCCTACTTGTCCAGCACTTTGGACAGCTACCTCTGTTGTATTTTAAAGTGCTTTATAAATAAATTGACTTGACTTGACTTAACTTCAGTCAATTTCAACATGCAGTTGTAATGCTCACACTACCCTGGACTTCAGCCTTTTCCGAGATCCTGGTCATTGTAATGGGGGCAGCGCTTTGTTTACATTTCAAAAAACATTTTTATTTATTCCCAAAAACATCCAAGAGGTTATACAACATCAGCAGACAACTAGCAAACAGCTGTAAACTTTTGGGAAAATGTTTGGAGTAGGCCTATGTTCATTTGCTTAAAAATGTAAACAAACGCTGCCCTCATTAGAATAGCTCATATCTCGGAAAGGGCTGAGCCGAAAAATGTGGCATCACCGGGTACTGACAAGTCAAGGGTAGCGTAGCAACAGCATATTGAAATTGGCAGAAGTGGTCCTTTAAGCGCTTCGTCTCGTGTAGTGTCTCTGGCGCTGCTCACCTTGGGGACGATGTCGTTCTCGTTCTTGAGTACGAAGCGGCCCTCGCGGTCGTCCTTGTTCCAGTTGAGCTGCACCACCAGGGGCTTCTCGTCCAGGTCCAGCTTCCGTTCTTCTGCCGGAGAGGGGGAGCGCACCAGTTAGTCACACATGGCCACTATTAATATTATCATTACATTGTATTATATGACACTGAGCTGATGCCTACCCACTTATGGAGAGGCGGAGCGCACCACTTAGTCTCGCACGCACGCACGCGCACGCGCACACGCACACGCACACGCACAACGTTACACTTCTCAGATGCCTACCACTTATGGAGAGACAAAGTGCACCAGTTGGTCAAACATGCCCACCACACACACAATCATTACATTATACATGAGCTGACGATTTTATTTATTTAGGTACATGGTATTATCTACACTCCCTAGATAAGATGCCTTGCAGAGATGGGGATGCCTTCCACATATTGTATGGAGAGGGGCAAGCGCACCAGTTACATCAGTCATCATCGTTTCATCACAACATTACACTAAGTTGGCAAGATGCCTAGCTCTTCACCCATTGAAGGCAATTCGAACCTGCACTTCCAATCAGCAGTACCACTCCCTCACCATCAGTGTTAATTTCGTCAGCTTTTTTTGATTTAGTCTTAGTCTTAGTCACAATGACGAAAATCAATTTTAGTCTTAGTCATATTTTAGTCATTGCCTTCCCAATTTAGTCTTAGTCTTAGTCAAAATGACGAAAATCAATTTTAGTCATAGTCAAATTTTAGTCATTTTAGTCATTTTAGTCAACATTTCAAATTTTAGTCAACATTTCGATATTTAGTCATTTTACTCAATATTGTGGTGTAAAATAAATAACCTACAATGGCTATTGTTATTTCACAAAGTATTACTAATATTGCTTATTGCAGCAAATATTCACCTTGTTACTTGGTCATTTTCCACCAAAACCCAAATCAGTCATTTCAACATCATAGAGCAAAAGAGCATCTCACACTCTCACACACACACGTCCAGGTGCAGGCTGCGCGCTCTCTCTCTCTCTCTCTCTCTCCCTCCCTCCCTCCCTCCCTCTCGTGCATTAGAAGCTGCTGCATATTTTATTTGATTTTGAGTTTGATCACAGAGGAAGCTACATGCTCTTCTTCACCTGACCGCGGGACTTAAAGCCTGCAGATTGCCGGTAGTGGGAAGACCAGACATCCCAAGTCTGCATGAAGTGTTTTCAATTGGCAATGCGAGCAGAGAACGATAATGACTCGTGCGGCATGTGTGGAATAGGCTTAAATAGATTGCGCGAGCGCACTTCGTATGCCCTGCAAAAGTCCCAGGAAAAATAGTGAGGCAGGGGTATGCAGACTGGACGATATAAAGGACACGCACATACAAATATTTAAACACTAATGCTGTGTTGTTTGTCGGGTGTGTCGAGGCTCGATAAGCATGACCTGAAAAGAGTTTTTGGAACTTGGGAAGACACTGAAGACGCATGGAAATGCTGTCGACTTTCCTTGGGTCTTTTAGCGTTGCTCTCGACGAGAACAAGTTTCAAATCTCAACAGTTTAAAACTCTTTAGCGATCGCCCATCCATTGATTCTTTTCAAAACTAGGCTACAGTAGCCGTGCCTCTGTTACTTTAGACAGGCCAACTTTCCCCCTGCTGGCGCGCGCTCCCGAGGTGACTGATTTAAATAAATGCAAAAAGCTTATCTTCATGATTTGCTTGCGAACTGCCTACTCATATGGTTAAACAACAAATATAGCAAACATTACAGAAAAGAACAGACAACGAACGCCGGGCTAAGACAGCCTAAGTGAAAAGGA
>NC_085874.1:7882037-7887037 GCF_034702125.1 Engraulis encrasicolus
CGTGTGCGTCTGTGTGTGTGCGTCTGTGTGTGTATGTGTGCGCGCATATGTGCGTGTGTGTGCGTGTGTCCTACTCACCCCCGCTGACGTGCACCTCGTAGAGGGAGTAGCGTGGCGAGGAGAGCATGCGCATGTCGGGTCGGAACTTCTCGGCGAGCGTCTCGATGACGTCCTGCGTGGTGGCCGTGCTGGACACGCGGATGCACTTGGTGGCAAAGTTGCCGGCCACGCGGTCCTGGAAGTAGAAGCGCATCACGCCATGGAACTCCAACTCCTGAGACACACAGAGAGAGAGAGGAAAAAAGAGAGAGTTTGTTAGTTAAGCATATATTTTAGCATTTTGCATCTATAATTCACAGTATAAGTGTTTCATTATTAAAAAAAGTTACATTCTTTTAAAAAAATTGCCTACAGTGGACAGCGCGGATATGTAAAGAAATGAGTGGGTTGGTACATGACCCGAGTCAGAGTCGAACCTGGGTCCCACACGAGCAATTTGATTGTTGATGGAATGGGTGCATTAGCTATGACAAAGGTCATCATCAAACGTAATATACAACAATAAGCCGCCCACATATGGGCTTGAATGCCCACGGCAAGACTGTCCCAGTCCTGACATGTCTGTCCCTCTTCCACTAGTTTCCATCTTCACTCTACTATCCAAATAAAGGCTAAGAAGTCCCAGAACAAATACATAAAACACATGCCCCTCATTGCAGGCTTCACTCGAAGGCAGAGACATGTTTCTTCAGAGTGTGACTAGAAACAGCGCTTGCTCGGCACAACAGGAGAACTGAGGTGCTGCAGGGCAGGCCAGTGTGGTGTGGTGTGGTCATGCAACACCAGTCAGCCAGCCAATACTCCCACTGAGCTCTTTATTCCAGCTACAACGCTGAGGCGCGAGGTGAGCAGAACACTGCTATTAGCGACACACAAGAGGCCTAAAGAAATCACCATCGTATCGCACTGCACACAGCTGCAGAATGTGTGGCTGCAGTCTCATGTCGTGCAATCCTTTATGGACTCGACTGTATGAAAAAAAACACTCACCGTCTACATTCTTTCACTCCCACACTATTGCACGCACACGCACACCCGCGGAATATACCCACACACACACAGTCATGGACAACTACATACACACACGCCCACACAAACACACACATTCAACATTCCTTACAGTCGGCCTCTCTCGCACCTCGGCCTATAGTACCCAGCGGGGTCAGAGTAATCCCGAGCTAAGTGCACAATGGCTGTTTAAAAATAATAAGTGTTGACAAATTGAGTGGTTTCGGCTTTACAGTCCCACCCATTAGCTCCGGTGTCCGAGGAAGGGAGTGAGTGAGGGAGCGAGAGAGAGAGAGCGCTATGGGGGCTTTAACCCCTCGCCTGGTGTTCCATTACCACTGCACAGGGATAAGACTGCCACTCAAGACTCATTCACACCATGCAAAGTGGGTGTTTTCATTTTTGAACTCTGTCTAATTATGGCAAGTGCAATAACTTACAAGACAATAATGCATTTCTATCAGTAGTATTTCCAGAGGGACTGGAGAGCTGAATACACTCTGGTACATCTAGATTACCAAACAGGAGAACACCATTATTATTTTTAAAAGAACTTGGAAGGAATGATGACACTACTTTTAGACAAAACTTCTACAGCAACATTTGTTGATTTTTCAAATGTTCCGGTCAGGGAAGTCGACACAGTGGGGTAGACAAAGCGGTCAGTTGTTGCGTGCCCCAGGGAAAAGGGGCCCCAGAATTGGGTTTCGTTACACTGTATGTATTGAAAGGGGCCTGTCCCAGGCCTGCCCAAAACGGGTCAACAGGCGGCCCTGGTGCCGGTAGTCATCATCATACTAACTACATGGGGAACAAAACAGATGTAGGAACCACATAACTTGTACATGACATGGTTCTGATCTCATCGAGTAATTGAAGAGCTGAATTTTCCAATTGAATGAAAGAATAAAAAAAAACATCCAACATTCTGGAACCACACATCGTTTGGTGGTTGACAAATAAGAGTGAAACGTTTGTATTGTTTTTTTGGGGGGGTTTTTTGTTTGTTTTTTTATTCCAACTTTTGTTTAAAGGGACACTGTGTGAGATTTTTAGTTGTTTATTTCCAGAATTCATGCTGCCCATTCACTAATGTCACATTTTTCATGAATACTTACCACCACCACCACCATCAAATTCTAAGTATTCATTATGACTGGAAAAATTGCACTTTTCATACATGAAAAGGGGGATCTTCTCCATGATCCACCATCTTGAATTTCCAAAAATAGTCATTTTTAGCTGCAAAAATTACTCTACTTGGACCATACTAGAAAATATTTGTTTATTACTTAATAAACTTTCATGTAACTCAAATTTGGCAATAGGCAGCCCTTTTTTGCAGTACCTTTTTTGACCATTTCATGCAGTGTCCCTTTGAATATGATTCCATTTTTTTTTTTAAAGGCTCAAGTTTGTATAACTGTTAGTGGTCTGTGGAATCGCCCCTATGGTTACAGCTCTTCTTGTAGGCCTAGTTAGGCCCATTCTCCACAATAACACCCCAATCCACAACCAGGGGTGCATTTCTCAAAAGTGTAGTTGTTAACCAGTTAGCAACTGGGTAGTTACCAATGGGAAATTGCATTGCAAACAACAAAGTAGCAAACGCAGTTAGCAAACATGGTTTCGAGAAATGCACCGCAGAAGTCAGACAGACACTGAGCAATCTGCTTATCTCCTGTACACCAGCCTACAGGTTCTCCCCCTTGTTCACATAATGGTCCCTCCACAGAGAGACATGATAAGCAACACTGCAAGGGGGTGGATGGAGATGGAGGTGTAGGTGGAGGGTTTGGGGGTCAGGAACCAATCAGACGGCCAGATTTCAAGGCCAAACAAAGCCAGACGCCATGGCAACAAAAAACAAAGGGCGTCGGCAGGCAAAGGCGAGTACCATGTGTTTCCTACTCAAACACACAGCACAGTTTCTGTATCCTGTCAACTCGCTCTCTCCATCTGTGTGTGTGTGTGTGTGTGTGTGTGTGTGTGTGTGTGTGTGTGTGTGTGTGTGTGTGTGTGTGTGTGTGTGTGTGTGTGTGTGTGTGTGTGTGTGTATGTGTATGTGTATGTATGTGTATGTGTATGTGTATGTGTGTGTGTGTGTGTGTTAGAAGAAATAGATGGAGAGCGAGACAGTATTCCGTAAGTGCAAATTTGTTTTGTGATGGTTTTCCAGAAAGGGTGTGTGTGTGTGTGTGTGTGTGTGTGTGTGTGTGTGTGTGTGTGTGTGTGTGTGTGTGTGTGTGTGTGTGTGTGTGTGTGTGTGTGTGTTTTATAATCACAGCACACACTGACATCCACACCCATTTTTACTTCCGCGCTGACCTCTACATTCAGAACATGGTGTATGACTCCTCCAGGGGAACTGGACTTTGGCTGCAGTTTATTTTAGCTCTGCACACTACAGTTACCTCCTACACACCCACACAGTACAACTACACACACACAGAGTACAACTACACACACATGCGCGCACACACATACACCTGGGATAGATCTTTCCCCAATTCGTGAACATACTTACACACACACACACACGCGCGCGCACACACACACACGCACACACACACACGCACACATTCCTGGAAGCGCAGCCTTGTCTCTGGACACACACTCACACACACACACACACACACACACAGAATGTCTTTGAAGCACATGGAGAAAGCGCTGTGCAGAGGTGAGAGGGATGGGCCGAGGTTAGGGAGCTCATACTGGGAGCGTGTGTGTGCGTGCGCGTGCGCGTGTGCGTGTGCGTGTCCACTCCCTATGACTAGCCATTCCACAAGTAACCTTTGAACTATGGTCTTGGACTACTCACTCACTCAAACACAGACACACACACATGCACACAGCTTCCAGACAGGACCCCATCCGCAGCTGTATCCCTCATGAATCGTGTGTGTGTGCGTGTACAGTGTGTGCGTGTGCATGTGCGTGTGTGTGTGTGTGTGTGTAACACGGCCCTTCATCTTTCATCTCCCCTCAGAACATTCCAGAAGTCCTGTGTGCTGCCCCGCTGCAGGCCATCTCTTTATCTCTTCCTCTGTTCCATCTCTTCCTCTCTTCTATCTATTCCTCTCTCTCCTCCTCCTTCAGTCCCTCCCAACTGCCTCAGAGCCTCCCTCTCTCTCTCTCTCTCTCTCTCTCTCTCTCTCTCTCATATCGTCCATATTTCTTAGTCTTCTCCTGTTTTTTCTTTTCTTCTCTCCAAAGTGTCGGGACTTCTCCTTCGCAACCCCTCGGGCGAGCCCCATCGTTCTCTCCATCGCTACACTTTCTCTCTCCCCCTCTCCTTTTCTCCCATTCTCGTCTGTGCAGCCCCTCTCTTTACCCCGACGTCTCTTTCCACAGCTCTCTCTCTACTCCTCCTCTCTATTTCCTCCTGTCAGTGCCTGCAGGCCACCTCTCTCTTTGTCAGCATCCTTTTCTGAGTCCCTCCATCTCTCCTCCTCCCTTCCCTCATCTGTCTTTCACTCCCTCTCCCATCTCAGACTTCTCCTTTACAACCTGCCGTCCATCCCTCACTCTCCCTTCTTTCCTCTCTCTCTCTCTCTCTTTCCCTCACATTCACCCATTCACACAGCGGTGGCAGTGGCTGCCATGCAGGCTACCACCCTGCCACCAGGACCAACTTGCGGTTAAGTATCTTGCTCAATGACACATCGATGGGGTCAGGCAGAGCGGGGCTCGAACTTACAACCTTCTGGTTGCCGAACAGCTCCTCTAATCCCTGAGCCGGCACTGCGTAGCACTCTCCATCCATAGTTGCCCTTCTCCTCTGTAGTTCCCATCAATTAGTGCCCCCCCTTCCTCTTCCTGCATCGGCCGTCCCATCCATCCATCCATCTGTCTTCTCCTTCTCCCCTATCCTCCTCCTCCTCTCCTCTCCACCAGTCTTCTCTCCCCCTCTCCTCTCCATCAGTCTG
>NC_085874.1:7897037-7899537 GCF_034702125.1 Engraulis encrasicolus
GTGTGTGTGCGAAAAGAAAACCCTGTGATGGACAGAGATGCTGATGGGAACACAGCCAAAAATAGCCACTTGCCTGACATCACCCCCCACCCCACACACACACACACAGATGCATACACAGACACACTCCCTCTCTCACAATCCCTCGTGCACGCACGCACGCACGCACGCACGCACGCACGCACGCAGGCACGCAGTCATGAGTCGTCAGTGCTGGCCATGAGTGGTGACATCCTTCCCGTTACGAGGAGGCGAGGCCGAGCCCAGATAACCTCTCTCCAGATAGGGGACACCACAAAAAAGCTGGCGCCGCCATGCCCATAATCTCAGTCTCACATTGACAAAAAAAGGCCCATCTTATCATTTCACATTCTTGGGTCAGGAAACATGCTTACTACAAACTGAAAGTCCTGCTGTGTTGTTAGCCCAACTGTAAGTCGCCCAGCAGGCAAGAAGTGGAAATGTACATCAAGAGTCGTAATTTTAAAAAATGGTGTAGATCAGTGGTTTTAAACCTTTTTTTTAAATGAACGCCCCCTTGACTTCACCATGAGCCTCCCAACACCCCCCAGGGCTCCCCAATTGAGAAACACTAGCATAGATAAAAACCTCCCACTGAATCAACCATCTCCAGTGCTAGTGAGATGACTCACTACTCGAACGGGTGGGGAAAGAAGACAGTTTTTTTACAGTTACACCTTGATGTTTGCTTGTTGTGTGTTGATATCCTATAAGGTAGACAAAAAAAGCTACTTGGCATCCTTTCAACTTAATGGTCTGGTGGAGAAAGGTCACCACCAACGCATCAACGTGAGCTACTGTAGCTTAGCCTAAATTATATTGTATTAGTCATGCTTGATGGAGTATTGAGAAAGCAGAGCAGCATTGCAGTGCTTACAAGAGGAGTAGGCCAGTAGAATAAAAGCCAATTCCCCATTGGCCTGGCACTCAGCAACTCCCAGTGAGGGCCTACGATGTGTTGTCAGAATTAACGCAAGGAGCAAAATTAGCAAAACAAAACAAACAATAAATAGTGGTCCACACACACACACACACCATGGTGTTTGGGTGAAATCAGTGATGCAGGCTGCACAGGGCTTGGAGTTAAGGCGGGAAGGCTAATCCTTACACCGTCTGAGCTGTGGCAGACACTCACATACACCACACACACTTTATCCACCCCACCCGGCCCCTCTCTTATTTACCAGCCTGTTGATGGGAGACGCACGTGTTCTAGTAGCAGAGCAGACCTGCTGTGTTTGTTTACTGTACCTGCCTTGCACATGCAATACGCCCTCACTTCAGTTCATGGAGGACAGCGTTATATTTAACCAAATCAAAACACTGACCCAAGATTAAAAACATTAGAACTGAAAATCAAATACAATTATAAGCATTACCATACACATGGAGAATATTACAAATTTCAACACCGGGCCCTCTTAAAAAGTGCATGTTGCAACTAAGAAATTTAACACCATTATACTGACCCGCATTGGCTATTTTTACATGAAATTTTTAATTCTGAATTAAATAGTTCCTTCGAGTTTGCTTTGATCTTTCATTTAAATCCGAATTGTGAAGTGTTTACATGACGTTTTCAAAGCGGAATTAATCTTTACTCAGCATTAAAGTCAGATAAATGAAATGTCTCATCTAAACAAGGCCATTGACACAGACCACCCACAACACATAGTTATCCCGTTGCTGAATCAAACTAAGCCTGGCTCAAAACATGGCAGAAATGCTACAGGTCGTCAACAATCTAAAGGATGAGGTCATTCATGTGTGTTAAGTTGATGATGCCTGTGTGATTAATGAGGCTTAATTGCCAGGGTAACAATCTCTTAAGCTGTGAGGAGCACGCGGTCACCATGGCACCCAATCAAGCTCCCCAACCCCCAATCAATGGCGAACCACAATATGTCCTCACTGACCCAGAGAGACCACCTGCTCCATACACTCAGGAGCAGCATGCTTGGGGTGTGTGTGTGTGTGTGTGTGTGTGTGTGTGTGTGTGTGTGTGTGTGTGTGTGTGTGTGTGTGTGTGTGTGTGTGTGTGTGTGTGTGTGTGTGTGTGTGTGTGTGTGTGTGTGTTGCAGACTTTTGCACTGTGCACATTTACGTTCCAAGAACCAGGTAGTGGCAGTGCACAGTTTGAGCTTGAATGCACAAACACAACAGCTCTCTTTGCCTCTCTCTTGCTCTCGCTCGCTCTCTGTGTGTGTGTGTGTGTGTGTGTGTGTGTGTACAGGATTGCGTGCCTCTTTCTCTCGCTCTCTCTCTCTCTGTGTAGATGACTGCACTGCACGCCTCTCGCTCTCCCTCTCTCTTTCTCTCTCTCTCTGCTTGTGTGAATGTCTCTATCTCCGTCTCTGTCTCGTTCTCTCTTCTTCATCTCTGGGCCAACTGGGTCACTGGGTTGGGCTTTCAGTACCAACGCCCATCAGGAGAGACGCTTTTGTGCTCCTCTCTCACCTGAACTTCACAGGACAATAGG
>NC_085874.1:7912037-7929537 GCF_034702125.1 Engraulis encrasicolus
GCTTTTCACACTGACTGTCTGCTCGCGCTGCGGTCCGGTTGAAAATCCCTCCGACCAATGTTTTATTTGGAGTGTGTAGGCCCTATTTGAATGAAATATCACATTGTCTTTGCTGTTTTCGTGCTCAAATTGAGCACGAACTGTCGGGTCTTGGGAGAGAAGATAACGCGCGGGCACACATGCTGAGCGCTCGCCAGCCGAGGAAGATCTCATCCTCTCTTTTCGCTAGGCAACATGACTGATCAATGCACCAAACGCAGCCCAGGTGCCACTAGAAATTAGTATGTCCAAAACCTTGTGTGCCGACCAAAATTTGATAAAAACTTTTAAACAATGTTTGGCACAGCCAGTGTCGTGCCGAAAAGCGAGTCCCTGCCAGAACAAGAGTGCCCTCATTGAAACCAATGTCATTTTTTGAGTGAAAAATATACTCATTTTTGCAGAATGAATTACATAATATATGAACTAAAATATGCTTATGAAATATTACTCGTCCTCCACTTAATATGAGCTATTTGACTGAAACTGCAACTTTTGTTATGACAATTAGGCTATTCGATTCCTTTATGGAAATAATAGCCTATACTGAAATTGTAACCAGCTCTTTGTAGCCCAATTCTTCCAGAAGGAATGCAGATGCTTTATGGATATGCTTTCCATCCATGCACTCTCCGTGCAGGGGTGGTGGAAAGACACCAAACGTGCCATCACCATCCCCCCGGACCCACGAAACCCACTGCCCTCCGAAGTTGAATTCCTTTTACTACTTTATTGCTATGTGTGCATAAAGCGCATGTTCGATTTGCTGTAATAGGCTACGACCAGTAGCCTTGACGTGTCTGTCTTTTCTTTTCCTTCTTTCAATATTTAGTAGGCTAAAATATAATAAATAAATAGAAATAAGAAAACATCCTTTCTGCCCGGCTTAACCAGAATTGCGTTCCGTCCCTTTCGCTGTGTCTCAAAAAAAATATGAGTCGTTGATGAAACCACGCCCTGCCGTTATGCTAATGGTGAAAAATTCAATTGGAACAAATGTGTGAGATTTTAACCCATCTATGCCGACCACCTCACATTCCCTCTTGCAGGAAGAAAAAATGGTTCTTTTCATATTCTGCCTTGCATCTCTTGTGTGTGTGTGTGTGTGTGTGTGTGTGTGTGTGTGTGTGTGTGTGTGTGTGTGTGTGTGTGCGTGCGCGCGCGCGCTCGTGAAAAAAAAAAACTCTTGGCCGCAAACTGTTAAACTCACACGGCTTGGAGGGGCGCTTACATAAATTTCAACTGACTACAGTCTTCAACTGTGTGACGCTATGAATGTTTGTCTGTGGGGGAGGGGGTGATTAAACCCCTACACGCACACAAAGGAGCTCGTGTGACAGGTTATCCAGCCTCCGAAGAAGGAGTCATAGTTCACAAGTGTCCACAAGCACTAATAATAATAATAATAATTTAAAAAAAAAAAACCCGTCTTTTTTATTTTATTTAATTGTAGGTAGGCCTATGCAAACTGGATTGGGAGATGGTGAATGAAAGACAGAAAAAAGTCGAGTTTAAATTCACATGGTGGTCTTGTTTAGGGCTCACACTTGTTATGTTGTTGTGTTATTATCAAATGCCCTATCAAATGCCCAATGCTAAATAAAACATGCAATTTGCTGACTGTATTTCTACTACTACTAAAACTTGGGGATGGACAAGCACGGAAGCACAAACACAGGCAGACGCTTGGAGGGGCGCTTACATAGATGTCAACTAACTACAGTCTTCAACTGTGTGACGGAGTGAATGTTTGTCTGTGGGGGAGGGGGTGATTAAACCCCCACACGCACACAAAAGAGCTCTCTCTCTCTCCAACAACACAAGAGGGAGTATTCGCATTGGACGCACTTGTTTAGTCCCTCACAATGTGTAGGGCCTATGCTTGGTTGCCATATTAAAATCAGGTTTTAAGAAGAGCACACACAATCGAATCGAAAGTAGCCTATAGCCAAATATTTTAATTAAATTCGGGCGGTTGGTTGAATCATTCAAATAGCCTAATTATATTATATAGGCTTACCACCAACAAAAATTATGAAATAATGAAAACAAATTATACTCTGTAGCCGCCTTAACAATAGAAGTAATTAGGCCTATTAATGAATTCGTTTGCCAAAAAAAATAGGCCTAAGCAAAAAAAAAAAAAGAATTTCACACTTATCTTAACACTTATCATACTGTCACAGGTGGGGGGTGCGCGTTTGACAGCGGCACCCCCACTTAATACCAACTACCCCGAGGAGCATTGTACACATCAGGAAACACCAAGACAACAAAGTCATTTAAATCAAGTATTTATTTTCTATTTGGAGACATAGTTCTGTATGCATGTGTGTGTGTGTGTGTGCGCGCGCGTGTGTGTGGATGTGTAACCAGTTCTCTGTCCGCGGGGTCCTTAATGGTCCAATGTCTCTGATCAGCACCTCAAACCTCTCACTCGGTCCGTGCGCATGCTTAATTTGTAAATCACAAGGTACCGGAACGCAAAACACATATGACATCACATCGACGATGAGTTGGACAGAGGTCCCGGAACGCACAGAAAAACTATTATTCTATTACGCAAACGAATAAAAACGGGGAAAAATTAGATGCAATTCCCTACATTTTAACGACATTGAGTCCCATGTCAGCTCATATCCATACTTTTGTTTCTTAATACAAGACGGTTGGCAATCCAATGGCTATTTTAAACAACAGCCATAGCCTATTAAATGCTGTAATGACAACAACAACCAATATTTTTTGTTTGATCGCTAACTTTATGCTTAGTAGTTTCGTGCAGTGCATGGAAATTATGCTTTCCCCATGAGGTGAAAAGAAACCGAAGCGGTCTTCTACTAGTCTACCTATTGAAAGGACAGTGCATGGCTGTCCAATTCTTATCCTTTCCCGTATTCACACAAGGTTGGCGTAGGCCTATTAAACGTTAAATCCAATATAATTTGGCTAATCCACATGTGCTGTTGCGATATGCCACTTCACTGTTTCAAGGGCTCGCGCACTGATGGTAAGCGAGCTGCGATTTTCTGGGCTCGCGCACTGATGGTAAGCGAGCGGCGATTTTCCCCGTAGACTTGACTTTTCACACTGACTGTCTGCTCGCGCTGCGGTCCGGTTGAAAATCCCTCCGACCAATGTTTTATTTGGAGCGTGTAGGCCCTATTTGAATGAAATATCACATTGTCTTTGCTGTTTTCGTGCTCAAATTGACTTGTAAGCAAATGTCGGGTCTTGGTAGGGAAGGAAACGCGCGCGCATACACATGCTGAGCGCTCGCCAGCCGAGGAAGATCTCATCCTCTCACCCAGGCTGTCTTTTTCGCTAGGCTATATAACTGATCAATGCACCAAACGCAGCCCAGGTGCCACTAGAAATTAGTATGTCCAAAACCTTGTGCCGACCAAAATTTCATGAAAACTTTTAAACAATGTTTGGCACAGCCAGGCTTTCCATCTCATCGCGCATATGAACAAACAACAAGAGAGGGGCAACTTCACGTAGCCTACATTTAGTCAGATAGTAGGGATGGAAATGTAGCCTAGTAGATCTATAGTTATGATTCTTAAATGTATGGGACAAGCAGTAGGCTACCAATTGTGCTTCCCCCACCAAAATAGCCACGCAAACGCTGGACTTTTACTGCAATAAAGTGGGGAGGTCGCGACTTGAATGTTGCTAAATTTTACCCCCGTGACAATACGACTGCTGTGTTTTTTTTTTTTTTTTAAAGGCAGTGCACAGCCTTTTGTGACACGTCGTGGTGTGACAGGTTATCCAGCCTCCAAAGAAGCAGTCATAAGTGTTCACAATCCGTTCCTGGCATGAATGCAGAATAATAAAAACAAAACACCGTCGACTGGCGGTCTTGTTTAGGGCTCGCGCGTGTGTTATTATCAAATGCCCAATGTTACGTGCAACACAATGTCGTCGCCAAATTTTAAATTCGATCTCTCTCATGCTGGCGTTACGGGACACACTTAATTACAATGGTGTTCCTGTCTGATTGAGTCGGTTTTAATTGTCTTTACCGGTTCAAATTGTTGTAGGTATGCAAACTCTGTATCCTGAGGATACCCGTTCCTGGCTTGAGTTTAAATTCACATTGTGGTCTTGTTTAGGGCTCACACTTGTGTTATTATCAAATGCCCTATCAAATGCCCAATGCTAAATAAAACATGCAATTTGCTGACTGTATTTCTACTACTACTAAAACTGGGGGACGGGCAAGGACGGAGGCACAAACAGACCACAGACACAGGCAGACGCTGCTCTGCAAAAGCGGTGCTATACTGCCCCCCGCATTCCGAATGGCCACAGGGTGTAATGATCACGGTACGCTGTCGCGGCCCGGCACGGTAATGAGCAGATTGAAGTTACACCATCTGTACATGCCGTCAGTGATACACATACATGGTGTGTGTCAGTAACGTGTGTGTGTGTGTGTGTGTGTGTGTGTGTGTGTGTGTGTGTGTGTGTGTGTGTGTGTGTGTGTGTGTGTGTGTGTGTGTGTGTGTGTGTGTGTGTGTGTGTGTGCGAAAGCTTGGCATCGGTGAGCCCGTGTGTGAGTGAGTGAGTGCAGCTGCGACTGATTCAATGGCAAGAAGCAGATTCTCCCATCATGCACTGGTGCTGCTCCTGCTTTGGCTTCCTATTCAACACTGGAGTGGCATCAGCTGTGTTGAAAAGACTTGCGCACGCATGCACGCACGCACACACACACACACACACAGTACAGAAACAAACACACCATCTAGACTCAGATCCTCACTGTATTACGTCATCATAAGGCACATCATTAGCACGTGCACACGCGCACGCGCACGCGCACGCGCACGCACACGCGCACGCGCACGCGCACACGCACGCGCACGCGCACACACACACACACACACACACACACACACACACACACACACACACACACACACACACACACACACACACACACAAACACACACACAGGAAGAGGGTGCACTGAAAATTCTCTCTGAAACATGTTTGGATGCTCAAAGCGTGCCCAAAACATGTCCAAACCAAGCCAGTCATGCTACACAGTGGTGAAAAAAACCCTCCTCGGATCAATTTCATTAAATGCAAGTGCTCGCATTGGGCCCAAGAGGGATGAAGCTGTATGTGCAAGAGACACAAAAAGGAAGAGAGGAGAGAGAGGGAGAGAGAGAGCGACAGAGACAGAGACAGGAGAGAAGTCTCCATTGAATGTTCCGCTCCATGTTGTTGCCCAACTAGGAGTTTTGTGGTGTGTTCAGGGAACGGGCATTGCTGGAGAGGAGAGGAGAGGAGAGGAGAGGAGAGGAGAGGAGAGGAGAGGAGAGGAGAGGAGAAGAGAGGAGAGGAGAGGAGAGGAGAGGAGAGGAGAGGAGAGGAGAGGAGAGGATGCAGGAAAGGTGCCTTGTATAATATAATTTGCCCCCAGGCTAGTGGCTACACGGGGCAAGACATCAAACCAGTCTCCTTTTCTCCGCATTCAACTGGGACACAGGCTCTCCTCTCGCCCAATGAACTGGAGAGAAAAAGGGGGATGGTGGAGAGAGAGAGAGAGAGAGAGAGAGAGAGAGAGAGAGAGAGAGAGAGAGAGAGAAGCGAGAGAGAGAGAGAGAGAGAGAGAGAGAGAGAGAGAGAGAGAGAGAGAGATATGGGGGGGTGCTGAGATTCAGAGATGTGTGTACTGTGCTCTGTGACCTGAAGCTACTTCAGTGTGTGAGTGTGTGAGTGTGAGAGTGTGTGTGTGTGTGTGTGTGTGTGTGTGTGTGTGTGTGTGTGTGTGTGTGTGTGTGTGTGTGTGTGTGTGTGTGTGTGTGAGAGTGTGTGTGTGTGCGTGTGTGCGTGCGCACGCTCATGTGGTAATCCTTCTGCAGTACCAGGCAGAGCTGGGGCGAGAGGGCTGGAGTTGGAGGAATGCATTGATGATGAAACACTAACCCATAATCACAACGTCGAGAGAGAGAGAGAGAGAGAGAGAGAGAGAGAGAGAGAGAGAGAGAGAGAGAGAGGGAGAGAGAGAGAGGAGGGAGAGAGAGCGAGAGCGCAAAAAAACAGAGACGACGAGAGTGATAAGAGACAGCAAGAGAGAAAAGGGAAGGGAATGGGGGAGAGGGAAGAACAAGAGTGCGCAAGACAGAGAGATGAAGAGGGAAGAGAGAGAAAGAGAGACAGGAGAGAGAGAAAGAGCGAGGGTAATGGAGTGTGGCGGTGGAGGAGTGGGAGTGGAGGAATAAAGCCATGAAAAAGAAACACTTCTCTAGCAGCTCATCAGTCTCCCAGCACACCGACACACAAGTTAAGCACGTCAGCCAGGGCAAAATAACATGAACTGTGTGTGCGTCTGTGCGCCTGTGCGCCTGTGCGTCTGTGCGTCTGTGCATGTGAATGTTCTGATTTAACATTTTCTTCTTCCTCCACCATCCACAAAAGGATATATCTTCCAGTGCAGTTATGAGACTTGGGAAGACAGACACATGTATCAAGCCAGTATCAAGCCATCCAGACCCAAATGCTTCCAAATGGGTAGTCGTCGATGTGGCAAAATTATGAAGAAATCAAAATACATTGTTTTTCTCGAATCACATTCGTCTTTATTTTCTCTCCCGATCACTGCAAATCAGGGAGGAACAATGTTGATTAAAGCCCGTTTCTAAAAGAAGACGAACGTTACTGGACATGTCATAATAATAAAGACATTTTAAACTATACTTTTTGGAGTGCCTTGGTGAAGAAAAGTTTGTTCTCTTTCCAAGCAATTTTTTGACTCTGGCTAAATTATTTGCTACTCTCAGGGCTCTAGAGTGCGACCAATTTGGCCGCACATGCACTCTAATATTTGAATAGTGCGACTAACCTTTTGGGGAAAAAAAACTTGGGTTCTGTCAGTTAAGGGCTCTGGGTTCTATCTGCGAACACATTGAGGTTTAAACAAATCAGAACTGAGGAAGGGCGGAGCCTTCATCTGGTTGGTCGTAGTGGTGTGTGTGAGCGTGGGCGTGCACGTCTACCTGTCGGTACTAAAAGAAGCAATTAGCCAAGAGAACAATGTGGAGCTAGTCCGAGATAGCCCATAACATTTGGTGAGTCAGAATGATAAGAACTTTGGACACCTTTTCGTGAAGTTAAAACCAACAGAACAATTTGAAGATCCGGGCCAATGCTCTGACACGGAGCCAACGCCATCATGTTCAGTGAATGAGACGGAGAATGTGCCAAACACTGAGCGACAGCTCGTAGCTAAAAGTATATCCCTTTCGGAAAGAGTGGCAGTTTCCCTGGCTGCAATATGACAAAGGCAAAAACGTGATGCACGGCATCTATTGCAAAGTGCGGAGATGCGATGGTTGGTAAGGTCGTTTGCCACTGGCTGCCAAACATCTCGCATTGAAACGTTGAAAAAGCACAGTGCCTCAATACAACGGTCAATATGCCATGATAAATGCACTGCTGTAACCCACTGCCTTTCAGCGGCAGGCAGCATCACACAGGACCTCAGAGGAGGCCGCGGTGATAAGTTCAATATAGCTTAACATCAAGAAGGAAGAGATTTCATTCACTAAGTCGAAGTCAGAAATAATTCTCCATGAAAAATAGAATTGATATGAATTGACCATAGCAGGTCGGTCATAGCAGACATAGACATAGCAGACTTAGCAGAAGACGCCTGTAGAAATTAGGGATGTGCACGAATAGGGCTGGGTATTGCAGCCATGTTCCTGTATCGATTCGATTTCGATTCTTAGGGCTTTGAATCGATTAATCACGATTCAATTCGATTCGATTCGATTCATTCCGAATCGATTCAATCCGTTCCCTTCTTGGTGCCAGGATTTCCCCCGAAAGATGCTGTTGCCTATTTTTATACAAAAATGTCAAAGGGCTGTGGCTTGACAGTGTTAACAGATTGCTAATTTGTAATAAGTAGACCTAGGCCTAATTGACTAATACCTACTGGGTATTTTCCATAGACCTAAATTAAACAAAAAGAACAAAAAGAAAAAGAACCAAAAAAATCGATTTTGTGCCCTGTGAATCGATTATGTGAATTTCGATTCGATTTGATCGATTATCGATTAACTCGATTATTTTACCCAGCCCTATGCACGAATATTCGAATGTTCGAATATTTGTTATCCTTCCGAATTTAGAATAGTCCTGTCGAATAAAAAAAATCCATCTAGTAAAAAAAATATCTGTGTTGGCCTCCCTTGCAGTGTTAAGTGACAACTAAAAACTACTGCAGGGTTACATTAAATTAACCTAGTAGCTCCCCTGTATTCTAATTTATCTGGTAGCTCTAGATAAGATGCTCATCTTTCATTTCCAACGCGTAAGGCGAGTGTGTCTGAAAGCGTCCCGCCCCCCGCCGACACGACACACTGTTTAGTTCTACAGCAAGGGAGAAGCCACGCATCTCGTGCATTTCAGGAATGGGTATTGGGCATTCATAAATAAATCGTTGACACTGTAAATCTGCAATTGGTGATGGTTTTGTAAACATGGACTGTCATCTGCAACTGTTCGCTACTATTGCGTCTGATTTGGCCAGCGTAAACTTCTGCACTGTAAGCTACTTAACTTGTAGGTATTGTAGGCCTATTGTAGCTGTTAGCCAATGTCAGTGTCAACAATGGCATTTCAATATCTCTACCGCTAATAATGATAAGATAACAACCGAAGTAAACTCTTAGCTAAGGCGATTTTATCTGGCTCACTACACTGTAATCTGCAACTATTTGGGCGGGGGTCGTTTCATATGGCGTTGCTTCGGATTTGTAAAACAAACTTTTCCGAAGTAAAAGCCACCCCTTTAGCCGTGCGAATCTGGATACTGTCTGTCAACAATGTCAATTGCTAACTAGTTCTAATGCAGCCCAACTAGCGAACAACTTCAGTGGGGTTTACTTTGCTGTGCCACGAGAATGGAAGGAGGGGAAGGGAATGAGAAATATTTCTTGTCACGGACGCACAGACTCCCTCTCGGTTGCAGATGGACACTCCCAACTGAGATCACTCCCGGACGTGTAGCCCCAGGTGATTCTATCACTAGGTTTAGGGTACGTAACAAAAAACTAACATCAAAAAGATAACTAGCTCCGTTATATGGTGGTGGGCTCGATAGTCTGGCTAATGGGAGCGTGCCGACCGGGGATCATCACGCGTTGGGAGCGACAATCTGGGAATCTCTCCCTCTTCCAGTGAACGTGCTGCTGGACATCCAGAGGTGTACACTCGACAGCATTTTCTAGCTATTGCTCCCCCCTGGTGCTGTAGATGGAAGGCCACTGTAAATAAGTATTGAACTCTTTGATACGTCGGCGGAATTTACATGCTTTCAAGGGATGACGGTGGGAGTCCCTCAGTCAGCAAACGCACGTCTTTTTTCACTCGATTTTCGAATAACATTCGAATAGTGGCCATCGAATTTTGAATTGTGTTTTTGGCAGAAATGCACATCCCTGTAGAAATCGCAATCTCTTCCTAATAGACGGAGATTGACATTGCCACATTGCGTCGTCATTATTTAGTTCTTGCGGAGAGTACAGCTGTACTTATTATTGGGCACACCGAGATGGAGCATGCCCATGCCCAGGTTAAGCATGTCAGTTAGGTATGTCATTTTGACTGTGTCAATAATAGGCCTATGCCTATTTTATCTTCTTACTGAAATGAAAAATAAATACAAATAAATCCAACATGTTAAAGTAGACTATATTGCAGAAGTTCAAAACTTCCTTATTTACTGGAATATAGGCCTATGCTGTTGTTAGCTATTTAGCTATTATTTACCAATGAACATAGACAGGCAGCTATTTAAAATACAAAACATGCATTTTAAAACCTTGTAAACTGCGATGAAATGTGTTCGGAAAATGTGGGTGCACCTAACTTTTGTGCTGGTGCACCCTAGAAAAAAAGTTGGGCGCACCTGTGCAATAAGTGCAAAAAGTTATAGTCTAGAGCCCTTTGGACAAACGTTAACCAAACCGTTGCCACAAAAATTACATTGTATAACTTTTAGCTTCGGGGGAAACGCCTTACACAGCTTACACTGAACCAAAGCGACGTTCATAGAGTATAAAAATAGACAAAGTAATAATACATTCAATGCCCCGGGACGGGATGAGAACTAGGACTATTATTATTATTATTTACTCGCTGGTCTAGACAAAGAAGTACATCACCTGAAGGCTGGAGTGAGCTCATAAGCCTCCAATGGACCCTCGCAGGGCTGTGCAGTGGCCAAACACAACAGGGTGTGTGTGTGTGTGTGTGTGTGTGTGTGTGTGTGTGTGTGTGCGTGTAGCGTGCGTGTAGCGTGTGTGTAGCATGCGTGTAGCGTGCGCGCCTGTGTGTAGCCAACATGTGTGTAATGTGTGCATTTTGTGTGTGCATGCGTGTGTGCGTGTGTGTGCGTGTGGGGAAGGGCCCTCCAAGAGGAGCGCCATAAAAGGTCTTTTCTTCTGCACCAAATTAGCCATGACTAGAAGAGAAGGAATCAGGATGAGTCAGGAAATATTCAGGTGTGCAAGGTGTACAGTGTGTGCAGTGTGTGCAGTGTGTGCGCGTGCATAGTATTGTGTGTGCACACAGTGTGCGACTGTACTTCTCCATGTACGTCTCGTGTGCGTGTGCGTGTGCGTGTGTGTGTGTGTGTGTGCCTGACTGACCGGAGAGAGAGAGAGAGAGGTGATCCTCCATGACTAACAGGAATGAGGATATTTATGAGGCACAAAGGGGCTCTTGTCATCCCAACCCTGTCCTGTCATCCCTCTCTCCCAACCCTGTCCCTCCATATCTCCCTCTCTCTCTCTCGCTCATCCCTCCGTCTCCCCCTCCCCTCTCTCTCTCCAAACCCCGGGCCTCCAGCTCTCCATTTCTCTCTCTCCCACCCCACACACAGATACTCCTCTCTCTCGCTCCCTCTCTCTCTCTCTCTAGTAAAGGATGAGGACAGGTGGGCCTTTCACCTCTCCATGTCTGGCCACTAGATTAATGCCGCCGCCTCAGAGCACACACTGAACCCTGGTCAGGACTCTCGGGCTCAATGCCACACACACCACACCACACACACACAGTAAATAAACCATCACCAGAAGCCAGGCCTGGACACCTTGCCTGCCTGGTCTCCCCCATTCACCCTCGTAATGAACAGTTGCAAAAATACGAATCTTGCTCAAAGTGCAGCCAACAACCCTCCTCCTGGATTAACACTTTCTTTTGTCAGATGTGTGTGTATGTCAGCGTGTGCATATGTGTGCACAAGTATGTAAGCATGCAGGGGTGATGGTGAAAAAAAATCCTGAGCATGAACTTTTTTCCCTGCTCTAACGACGACGATAAGATACTGCATAGTGACGTAAAGCAGGCCTTTTTTGACACATTATTCAAACATTTAATAGCCTGTGTATGACCATTATTCAAGCCTGATAGTAGAAGAAAACCCTGAACCTGTAACACTTTCTGAGATGAGAATAACTTAATGGCTAATTATTATCAATGTTTTTATTTTTGCAAACTCTGTCAAGCCTGAAATCAGGCATGGAGCCTGAATACTATCAGCCCTGCATATGTGCGCATGTGAGCGTGTATGTGTATGTGTGTGCATATGTGACTGTGTGTAGGTGAGCGTGTACGAGTGCGTGTGTGTGTGTGCTAGCGTGTGTAGTGGTGCCAGACATGTTTTGGAGGATGTCAGAGGAAAAGGGCTTCAGTTAGTGAGATGAGAGACAGAAATGGCAGTGCACGCAGGAAGGCAGAGAGCCTGACCTGACGTAGAGGGCCAATCCTGATGCTGCCGTCTTGGCCAGCTCAGAGGCATTTTCTAACACCCAAACCGGCACTTTCAACTCCGCCAAGCATTTCTCTCACATCACAACAAGGCACTTAAAGCTCCCATTACAGTCAGCGTTCTCACGCAGCAGGCCAGACAAAGATTTCAGGCTATGGCTTGAGATGAGAGGAGAGCCTGGTCCAACTCACACCTGACCCATGAGACTTATGTTGAATCTCAAATGGCACACTTGTGCACGTCGGGCACCATGTTCCCGTGCGTAACTAATATGCCATACGCACTGAAACATGAACACTGAAGTGTACAAGTGCACTATTTGAGATGCAGCATTAGACACAGTACAGGGAGCCCTAATCCTCACCCTCATCTCATCTCATCTCATCTCATCATCTCTGTACTGGATGTTCAAACACACACGATCCAAATGTGATGGACCGAATCAGCACCAAAATTGAATCGCTTGTTCCTTTTGTCATTTTCAACAACTTTCGTGCATAACTGAGTTATCCTGCTGACAAACAGACAAACAAACGAACCAACGCAACCCAAAACAACCTCCTTGGAGGAGGTAATGATGGTTCTCCACACTGACACAACTATTGGCGTTTACTTATCTAGGCGTTGTACAAAGCCTAATTCATTACTCAAGTATTACACAAGAATTGGCCATACATCATCTCCTAACGTTTAAAGGGACACCGTCCCATTTTTGGAAATAAGCTTATTTTACACTTCCCCTTGAGTTAAATAATAGGGTTTTACCGTTCTCCTGTACTTTCAACCATTCTCTGGGTATAGCAGTGCAAATTTTACCTCCATGCTAGCAGTTAACATTGAGTCCTATGAGACCAGCTCGCGGCTAACTGGTCTCATAGGACTAAATGTTAACTGTTAGCTTGGAGGTAAAATGTGCACTGCCATAACTAGAAAACGGTTGGAAGTACAGGAGAACGGTAAAAGCATATTGTTTAACTCAAGGGGAGGTGTAAAATAAGCTTATTTCCAAAAATGGGACAGTATCCCTTTAACTCCTACACCTGTGGGGACCTTCCGGGGTTGGTGGGTAGGGGGTGGTTAGACAAGGTGCTTTGGGGCAGTAGTGACTCATGATTGTCCTTCCTGTGTGGTGTTCTATACGTACACCTTTCTCCTGCTTGCAGCAGGAATTAAAACAGACACACATTATCTCTGTTCAGTGAAGGGGAACTAGTGTCTCTTTCCTCTCAATTGAAAACAGCTGATGACATAAGCCCACAGGCATTTGGTCTAACTAGTCAAACAATCTGCCAGTCAGTAGAGTCCTCCACAGTGTTTGCATTGGGTTTTGCATATTACCAACAGGGACACAGCTGACACACAAGGGTGCCAGATTGACCAGCTTTACTGCCCAATCTGGCCATTTAGAATGAAACTCTGTGGATGAAAAACATACTGGGCACTGGGCAGGTTTTTTTTGTGGTTTTATGGCCATATACATCAATAGAATTTAGTTGACATTGGGCGGGATTTAGATCCTCCAGGTGGTTTTTGAGCATTTATTGAGCTGGAAATCACCACTCACATCTGGCAACCCTGCTGACAGATCAGACTGGTTCATCTTGCTTATGTTTATAAGGAAATGATGACTGTACCCCGGGCACAGGATACAGAGACTGAGCGAGGTCAATTCGTTATTGCTTGTTGACCAAACATGGTGATGAGGTCGCTTCATTTCCGGTCAGAGCGGTGGGGAGGGATTATGTCACGTATTATGACACCTTCTCAAGGGACTGGGTCAAAGTTGAACACTGGGAGCTGAACACATGACTACGACGCTATCTCTCAACATGATACACGTTTGTTTGTCAACATAGCCACGATGGCTCACCTCAAAAAAGCTTAACTAAATGAGATGGAAAACGGCTAAAGTAGATGGAAAACAGTCACAAAGACAAAGAACACAAAGAAAAACCTAAGTGGGAGCGCCACGTAAAGTTCATAAGTCCAGATGACAGCACCCTTCAAACACGTTAAGTAAATGCTGCAATCTTAAGTCAATTCATGTGTCTGAGTAGCCTATGTGCAAGGCTGTTGACGGCAAACACCATGACAGTGTTGTTTCAATGGATTATCTTTTTAACGGACGGACATGAATATCAGCTGCGGCGATAAATGGAATGTCCCATTAACCTCCCCCACCGCCCATCACCCCCCTGCACTACTTCTACAAACACCCAACCTCCAACACCCATCCCGCCCCCACCACCACCAGCTACAATGGTGCGTACTGTCCCAGGCTTGTTTTCAGCCTCTTAGGCCTGTGGGAAAATGGCGTGGACCTTTGTTTGCTCGCCGTTTTTGATAAGGGGCAGCATGTAAACACTGGAGCCCAGTCTACCTCTGCTCGACTCTACTCAGTGTGGTGTGGGGTGGGTGTGTTTTTGCATTCCAGCGCAGGTTGTTCCCTTCTCAGATCCGATCCCATCACCCATGGCTCACATGTTTTATCAGGTCACTTTCAAACAAGAACACACACACACACACAATCTCTTTCTCTCGCTCGCACGCAAGCACCCGCCTGTCCGCCCGCGCACACACACGCACACACAGGCACACGCAGGCACGCACATGTATGACCATTCCTCAAGTGGTTCATTTCACAAATTCTTGATTAACACACACACTGTACGCCAGCTGTGCCTGCCCACTTGAGGATGAGCTGCCTGGAAAACAACCTCGGCCTGGGACAAGACAGAGGAGGTGAGAGCAGGAGAGGGAGAGCGAAAAGGTTTGTGTGTGTGTGTGTGTGTGAGGGAGAGAGAGAGTGCGAATGCGAGTGCGAGTGCGAGTGCGAGTGCGAGTGAGAGTGAGAGTGAGAGAGAGAGAGAGAGTGCGGAGAGGCTGTAGGGAGCCAGGACATTGTGTTGCAGCCAATTAAGTTGCTAACTTAGCTAGCACCACTGCTGGCAAGAAACACTGCTTTTGGTTCACATAACATAACCCACGATCTACGCATCGAACATGCTTCTGACATAAAGAAACTCCTTAGAGTTCGCACGGTGGCTCCAAGGGCGTGGATGGGTGGTCTGTATCTGCAACCTGTGGTCTGGCAGGTCAAAGCTATTTTAAACCATTGTAAAGGTGGGGTGTCGGGAGAAGACAGAGAGAGAGAAGGAGGGGGGGCTGAGGAGAGAGAGAAAGACGCAAATGAGAGTGAAAGATTAGGATGGAAAGAGGGGGGAGAGCAAAAGAAAGAGTGACAGAGAGAGAGAGCAAAAGAGAGATACAGAAGTAAGGAGTAGGGTGGGGTAACGAGGAGGTCATTGGAGAGCCATAGCTGAGAGAGAGAGAGAGAGAGAGAGAGAGAGAGAGAGAGAGAGAGAGAGAGAGAGAGAGAGAGAGAGAGGAGAGAGAGAGAGAGAGAGAGAGAGAGAGAGAGAGAGAGAGAGAGAGAGAGAGAGGGAGGGGGAGAGAGAGAGAGAGAGAGCGCTAGGCTAGCTGAGCTTGCGTGAGACTGCCTCATCCCCTCAGTGGAGGCAGACAGATTAAGGCGCTTACTTACTCTCCCACTTTCCCGCTCTCTCGCTTTACCCTTTCACTCCTTTTATCTTCCAACGGTTCTTTGCCTTCTCCAGACCTCCATGCATCTCCTCATCCCCCCATTCCTGCTTCTTCAAGCCCCTTCATCCCTGAGGGCGGATGTTCGCAGATAGGACACACGCACCAGCCTTGTCCCATGATAATACAGTCAATGGTGGGCCGATGTGACAAAAAGTTTCATAAAACATTATTAGCTGTGATCGTCCTGCCTTCTTTGGATGACATAATGGAAACATGCATCTCTGCATCACACACACAGACGCAGACACACAAACAAAACAGGCGTGCACACACATACACAAAATTAAGTCAAATGAAAATCAAAATGGCCCAATAGCCAAATCTTGGCCTCTGACTACAGTGACCTGGACGAATAACAATCTTCACAGACAATGGCATGCACTTCAGCCATGGAGTGAGGTAATGTCATTTCACTGCAAGCTAGCCCACAAGGTTAGGGTTGTATGTGACAAATAAATTACTCTTACTCTTACTCTTACTCTTAGGTAATGAGTGGAAGGGTGAGGACTTGAACCTGCAACCCGCTGATCTGAAGCCCCATCACCTTAACCACGGTTGCCCCTCTCCCCCAAGTGGAGTGGCCTTGTACTTCTCCCATCTCTGTCTGGAGCATCAGTTGTAACATGGAGCAGGGAGGTTGGGTGAGAGCGTTGGGGTCCGGAGCATACATGCACGTATCGTTAACGCAGCTTTCTCCTCTGTGTCTGGGGGGGGGGGGGGTGTTGCTGCCCGGGTTGCTGGTTAACGCAGCCAGGGGGAGTTGTGGTCTGCTGCAGCAGGGCTCCAGTCAAGGCTTTAGCAATGCAGCAATCCAAGGGAGCTGGGTGAGTAGCATGGCCCTTATCCGCCCGGCAGGAGATTAGGGAGCCATCTCACACCTCACACCGCATGGAGCCTTATCTCACGAGCGGGACGAGACTGGCTGGGGCCCCCGCCACCACATGACGCAGACACTAAGCAGAGCCTCTTACGCACACTCACACCACCACAAAAGACACACATACACAACCGCACACGCACGCACAAAAACACACACACAACCACCACAAAAACACACACACACATACACCAACACAAAAAGCACACACACACACATACACCACCACAAAAAGCACACACACACATACACCACCACAAAAACCACACACACACATACACCACCACAAAAACACACACACACATACACCACCACAAAAAGCACACACACACATACACTACCACAAAAACACACACACACACACCACCACAAAAAGCACACACACACACACACACACGCACACACAAAAAAAGCGCGCGCACACACACGCACACACAAAAAAAGCGCGCGCGCACACACACACACACACACAAATGGTCCAGCTGACCAAACGAAGTGTGCCCTGGCCAGAGTCTCCCCGTGACACTGATGAATGTGACAGGTGGCCCTGAGCCCAACCAGTGTGCTGGAGACGCCTTTTCAACAGGACAGGAGTGCAGAGCCACTGCAGACAGCTTCCATACCAATAGATGCTGTTCTCCTGCTACATAGGAGAGAGAGAGAGAGAGAGAGAGAGAGAGAGAGAGAGAGAGAGAGAGAGAGAGAGAGAGAGAGAGAGAGAGAGAGACAGAGAGAGAGAGACAGAGAGAGAGAGACAGAGAGAGAGAGACAGAGAGAGAGAGACAGAGACAGAGACAGAGACAGAGACAGAGACAGAGACAGAGACAGAGACTACTCTGATAGGGTCACACAAGGCCCTGCAGTGAGCAGCAGCTAGCGCTGGACTTAGCTAACGCTAACCTGCTAAAACCTACAATGTACACACAGATACTGTAGTGACTCATGCACACACAAGACACTCAGTCACACACACACTCTCACTCTAATCAGACATGCACAAAACACACATGTACTCACACAAGATCCAAAACACCCACACACACCCAGACCTCCAGGCTATTCCCTAACAGGGGGAGGGGGTACTGGGGAAGTCTACTCTGCTGACCAGAGGAGAAAGTGTCTCCCCCTTGACCCTTGACAACTCGGGGCCATCCTGAAGCATAAGGAATGCATAACAAGACTGT
>NC_085874.1:7934537-7977037 GCF_034702125.1 Engraulis encrasicolus
AAAAGGTGCTTTCTGAGTCGGGCGCCTCACACACACGGCCATGATGGCTGGCTTAGTGGGACGCTTCCGTCTGGCCTCTAACTCAATAAGAGCCAATGGGTCTCTCTCTGTGGCCCTCTCTCTCTCCCTCTGCTCAGCGCTCCTCTAACTCATGGCACCCTGACAACATACCAGCGAGCATGAAAACACGCGCACACACACACACACACACACACACACACACACACACACACACACACACACACACACACACACACACACACACACACACACACACACACACACACACACACACTGGGCAGAAGACCAGCACTCCAACAGGGACCTGTATGTGGTTCTCAGTGCATCTGTCTGGGCTTCATACGGCTACCTGTGTGCATGCAAGTGTAACGGAGGCCAACTAGCAGAGTGTGGCGTGGAACGTTAATAAACCTCCCTCCTGAAGCCTCATACAGTATCGGTAGCGCTGAGCTATCGGACTGGTCCTTTAGCTCAGCTGTATCGTGCTGCAACTCCCACACCCAAACTGGAGCGTTGACTAGGAGGTTGCGGGTTTGAGGCCCGAGTGGCGGACTGCGCAGGAACACCCATAGAGTACAGACAAAACATGAAGTTGGAGTATGACAGTAGGTCTAGGGTTTGTGCCGTTTGGGGGAGGAAGGCAACAGGTTAAAACCCTGAAAATTTCAACAACAACAAAAAACATATAAAAGGGAACCCCCGAGTCAGCCACTTGATCACGTTCCACAATGGAAACCTGCGGACGTCACAAACCTCTTTGGGTGATCAATACTGATTGACCAATGCTATTGCCTAACTACAATGCAATACACAAGGCAACATGTTTATTTTGGCACACCCTGCCTCCACAAATCAATGTTGGGCTGTGCGATATAACCAAATCAGCGAGAGAAAGAAAAGTATTTCCTTTTCTTTCAAAATTATCCTTCGATTTCCTCCCATTTCCATTTTTACCTCCACGTCCCTAAACATTGAGTAAACTGTTCCCCGTGAGAGACACATGATGAGTAGATGTATAGGAGACATCACTGTACTGGTGGTGATGCATGTAGTAGCCTATGCACATGGCATGGGGGTCTTTACATGACACAGACAGCTTGAAATCAGCCACTTGGGGGGCGAACAAGAAAGTGAGAGAGCAAGAGAGAGCAAGAGAGAGCGAGACAGAGAGCAAGCAAGAGAGAGAGCAAGAGAGAGACAGGGCGAACAAGAGGGAGGGAGGGAGGGAGGGAGGGAGAGAGCGAGAGGGAGAGAGAGAGAGAGAGAGTGAAAGAGAGAGAGAGAGAGAGAGAGAGAGAGAGAGAGAGAGAGAGAGAGAGAGAGAGAGAGAGAGAGAGTGAAAGAGAGAGAAAAAGAGCGAAAGAGAGCAAAAGAGAGGGAGCGAGCGAGAAAGAGAGAGAACCTGAGACGTCTCAGAAAGACCACATCCTCACGCTTCGGGTCGTACCACCCAGTGAGAGGGGGCTAAACCACAAGGCCGGTATGGTACACCGCATGACACAGACACACAGTCATACATTCCCTACATGGCCCCAGATATCACCACAATAAAGAGCAACAAAATACACTCTCTAGGCCACACACACACATACCAGACTGTATCGATGCGAGAGTGGTATGCCAGTGCAGTCATTTGTCATATTTTCATAGTAAAGGAGAAGTGATTGGGGAAACATTTAGTGCTGGAAATGTCAGGGAGAGGCGGAGCAGAGAGAAGAGGGGAGGAAGGTGTGTGTGTGTGTGTGCGCGTGTGTGTGTGTGTGTGCTCATGAGGAAGGCATGCTGAGGGGCAGGGTGGGGAGTGACCCAACATACGTGTGCACGGGGGGGGGTCTGGAGTAACCTCCCCCTCCAAACACAAGGACACACACACGCGCACGCACACACGCACAGCGTGTCTGTCTGCTTCTGATACACACACGCACAAAATCAATCTGCCAAAACAGGCTTTGCTTTATCAGGTGCAGTGGACCCTGGGGATGGGGTGGGGGATGGGACGGAAGGAGAGAAGAAAGAAAGTAATAAAGAAAGTGAGAAGAGACAGAAGACAAGTTAGAAAGGAGGGCGGGACAGAGGAGATGGATAGACAAGAGAAGGATATTGAGAAAGAAGGGGAGAGGGGAGAGACAGATCAGGAGGGAGTGAGAAACAGAGAGGGCAGACAAGAGAAGGAGTGAGAAAAGGAGGGCGGAAAATAGTGAAGTGAAGAGGGGGGGAGGAAGAGGAGACAGCAAATGTTTCTGGTTTGACACAGCAGGCAGGGCGAGGCTCGTCTTTTCGCCGGACTGAAAAATCCCCCTCTGCTCCAGCCAGAGAAGCACACACACGTCCCACCCAGTCACACACACACACACATTCTCCCTCTTCACTGTGAACTCATAAACCCACACGGACACACACACACACACACACACACACGGACACACACGCGGACACACACGCGGACACACACGCGGACACACACGCGGACACACACGCGGACACACACACGGACACACACACGGACACACACACACACACAGACACACCAAGTTGGGCTGGGCACAGGGTTTCCATTAAGCAGCCTATATATACTATACTCCTAAAGCGTACTGTAAAAGCCCATTGGAGGGAAAACACAATGTACAACTTGCCCGTCAAATCAATATAGCAGAAATGTACACGCTGATCCATCCAGCAGAGCAATAAGCCAGAGAAGATCACCTTTCTCTGCTACACAAAATGGTGCTTATATGCTGTTGGTGTCTGAAGTCTCCCTTATAAAGGATGAGATCTTTGAAGTCAGGTAAATCTGATAAATACAAAAACATTTAAAAGTGAAAAATTGGCTTTTTAACTTAATTGACTCGCTATGAATTGGCCGTCTCTGCACCTGCTCCACCCTTAAGCTGAGGAAGACCTTTGTGTGTGTGTGTGTGTGTGTGTGTGTGTGTGTGTGTGTGTGTGTGTGTGTGTGTGTGTGTGTGTGTGTCATGGCGTGGCGTGACTGCAAATGGCCGCTTGTGACCTTAGCTCGGGTAAAGCACTCTTGGCTTACTCACTTCTCCTGGGGCCAGCTCTGTTCGGTGGGCAAAATAGCATGAAGACGTTAGCCTAATAGGCTTACCACCGTAGCCAACCCCAGCCCACCCCAGCCCAGCCCAGCCCAGCCACGTCTAGCCCAGCCACAGACGGCTTCACAGCCATTCAGACTTCAACTTGACTTCAAACCAGCCCCATGAACAAGCCTCTTTGTGTGCCGCTACAAACCTGCATAGGGCTAGGAATTGCCAACAACCTCACAACAATACCACATATCAATACAATATATATCCATTTTTTCTTATGCTGGATGGCAGTTGAACGCCAGAATGCAGTGCAGTGCTGCCAGTGCAGTGCAGAGAAATCAGTAAAGGTGTTAGTTTATTATAACTGAAATAGTTTGCGTACAATACCATCAAGCACAGTCGTACCTATGTGTAACATACAGGCAGCCATCTCCTGATTGTTAACGATGTATTGCAATTGGAGGTCCACAGGTTCTTTTCCCCTACCAGGATGAGGAGACATGGGTTGAGGGGAGCGAGTCAACAGTGCTCCCCATGCATCCTCCACCTACGACTGGGGTGTCCTGTCCTTGAGCAAAAGGCAGCCATCACTCCAATGTTGCTCCAGTGGGGGGAGCGATTTGCTCAGGTGCTCTGGACGACGGTGTCAGCAAAAATGCAATGAAATTCAAATAATAGAGGCACCTATGGCACAATTTACTACGTAGAAGCAAGAGCCGTGTGATTGTTGGAGAGGAGCGTAGCATATTAATAAGTACCGTACCATGATAGAAATTTGCTGACCTTTCCCCCTCTCCCTCTCTCTCCCCACTCTTTCGCTTCCTGACGATATCGTCACTGTCCTATCACAAAATAAAGGCAAAAAGCACAGAAGCTTTAAAGACAGATGGCCTTTATTGTCTGCAAGCGAAATAAGCTTACGTTCTCACCACCATCCCAACTTGTCCCAGCCAACAGCATACAAGACAGACATGAGGACATCAACTCCATTAGACATTGTGATACTATAAACATAATACATACAGCAAGTTGTCCAAAGCTTCTGCCACACTAGCTTGTGGAGCAGGCTAGCTGGTCAGATCCAGCCAGCAGGGGAAGTAAGCAAGCAGGACGCTCTCTGTCACTGGCTTCTGAGAGTGTGTGAGCTAATGCTATTGTTGCGGCTGACATTCAGTATTTCCTTCTCTGATTGTTTTCAGTATTTGCCTTTGAATAAGGCAAACGACAGCCCCAGTCGGGAAAGTAGATACTCAATATTTGCCAATGCATGGCTGTGCATGCATACATTTACACTTAAGCTTACGTGATGAAAAATGATGAGAATTTTTGTGGAGCAAAGAACTTTGCTCTAAGCTAAGCCTACCCAATGTCGAGCAACCCTTAGACACTAGTAAGGAAGTACCTGCATAAGACTATTTTCATTTTTCATTACATGAAAGAGGCTTTCTGTAGATCAATTTTTTCACGTGCATGTTTAGGTGCATGCATGGTTGGCGAATTGTGCAAAAACTTTGTGTAAGCCAAGTCTACCCAATAGGGACGTCTCTGACAGACACCAGCAAGGAAGTATGCATTAGGAAGCATGCATAAGACTTAACATCTTGTAATATTTCACTACATACCACACAGCTGGCTGCAGGCCTTAAATGTTACATACCGCTTGGTGCATTAGCAGTTACGGAGATCAATTTGCATCGAGGTCATGTTCAATTTCACCATGATGACGTTTTTTCCCCCAACCATTGCAGCTGTGTTTAGAAACGAGTCTATATTGCCGTGTTAGCCGAGGGGCAATCCGCTGACATCCACGTTGAGTCAAGTTGATGTTTTAATGGGCCCTGCCGTGGCCTAACGGTAGGGCACTGGGTTACTACGCTGGCGACCCAGGTTCCAACTAATTTCCTGTCTCTCCTCCACTATCCTGTCAAAAATAAAGGCAAAAAAGCCCTAAAAAAACTGACGTTTTACTGACGTTTCAGTCACATACATAGTACATACAGTGACAGGAAGCAGCAATTCACAGGGAACAGGGAACAACCACCACTAGTCACAAACAAAAAACTGCAGGCAAGACAGATACCTTACAATCCGCCTACAAACACACATGCAAACACAAGCAGCACACACCCAACGCTTCAAGACCTAAAAGAGGCGCAAAAGCAAACTGAAAAAGAAAAAAAGGCAATAGATGACATAACAGCCATGAGACTGAGAGATTTGCACACAAACACACACACACGAATACAACCCTTGTTCTAACCACACACACACACGCATGCATGCCTAACGTAGGCAAACAGTCAGGCCTCTCCAGCCGCAGTCAGTTTCGACAGGGGTCTGATTAGAGGGTTGCCAAGCAGCGCTGAGGGTAAATGAAGGTGGGGCCGTCCTTGGTGAAACGCACACGAGAGAGAGAGAGAGAGAGAGAGAGAGAGAGAGAGAGAGAGAGAGAGAGAGGAAGAGAGAGAGAGAGAGGTGAGAGAGAGAGAGAGTGGTGAGAGAGAGAGAGAGAGAGAGAGAGAGAGAGAGAGAGAGAGAGAGAGAGAGAGAGAGAGAGAGAGACATCACTGCTGGTGGGCACATGCTTTTTTTGTGTGTGTGCATTACGTGTGCACGCATGTGTGTAAATAAATGAGTGACTGAGTATATATATACTACATGTGCAATTCATGTGCATGCATGCATCTCTAAGGAGGCGAGTTAGTGATTGTATAGTGCGTGCGTGCGCACGTGTGTGTGTGTGTGTGTGTGTGTGTGTGTGTGTGTGTGTGTGTGTGTGTATGTGTACGTGCGTGTCAGGCAGGATGTTAATCTCCTCCTCTGCTGCCTCAGCAGCTGTAGGGAACCCTACTGCTCGCTACTGCAGTTAAGGCAGAACCCACACCAGCTGCACAATGCAGGGGGAGGGCTGACGCATGTATGTGCGTGCGTGCGTGTGTGTGTGCGTGCGTGCGTGCGTGCGTGCATGTATGGATACTTGTGTGAGGACATAAATGTACTGGTGCGTGTGCGTATGTGTTGACCATCCAGCTGTTGGTACAACATTCGGCCTTTCTGACTGGACCTTCACGGGTTAGCCAGGCAGTTTCCATCTCATCCTCCTACCCTGGGGACCACGAGTGAGAGCGTGTGTGTGTGAGGGTGTGTGCGTCTGTGTGTGTGCGTAGGCTACTCTCATTCCACCGTTATCTACAGCCCCTCCCCCTCAACACACACACACACACACACACACACACACACACACACACACACACACACACACACACACACACACACACACACACACACACACACACACACACACACACACACACACACACACACACACACACACACGCCATATTTTATCTCTGCTGTCCAACACAAACATGTTGGCCTTACTGTGGTCAAATGACCCCCCCCCCCCAAAAAAAACACACACACATCCCCCATCCCTCTCTGTCTCTCTCCATGTCTCTCTTTACGTGTCCTTCCTGTGTGGATGTGCAGAGTGGGGGTGTTTGGTGGGGTAGGTGTCCGGCCTTGGGGCCAAAGGGGTCTAGCTGCAGCCGTTTCCACCCACGTCTCCTTCCATGCGGCTGGGGAACCCAGCTGAGCTTCAGAGAGATGACCATGACAGTGGCTCTACGTAGGGCCGTAAAGAGACATTTTCAAATACCAAGATCAAATATTGCGTGCTGTACTGCATACTGTACATTTAAGAATGCTTCAAACTCTTCAGTCAAACTCTTACATTTGTTTTCATTAATCACTGCCTTGAGGATGGCTTGGGTGTGGCGATGGATACATTTTACATTCCTGAAAAAAATACCGAGGACATGACCTCTGTGACCTCTGTCCTCAATGGTAGTTACGGCCATGGCTCTACGTCTCTGTATGAGGCACAGTCTGTGTGTGTGTGTGACGATGACAGCACCTCACGCCAGCAAGCATGCAGCCAATTCATAAACGTCTCTTGTCTGTCTCTCTCTCCTGGTTTATATCCCCCTAGTCCTCCCTCCATGTTGTTTATTCCTCTTTCAACACACTCTTGCTCATTCCCTCTCTCTCTCGTTCTGTTCATCCTCACCTCTTCGCCGGGGCCACTGCTAGTGCTCAGGAAGGCCTTCTTTAAACAGGTGCCACTGGAGTATGTTAATCGGCCAGACGGCCTGCCCGCCCGCCGGGGGAATCCTAACGGCCCTAAGCGCTGGCTCCTGGCTCCCGTCCCGGCCGTCCCTCTCTGGAGCAGCCGAGGCCACCGCAACCACTACCGCTGTGTCACTGTCACAGTAACCGCTGACACCATCCCTCACGCAAATGCCACCAAAGCCTTTAGAACCAGCGTTGTATTAAGTAGACCTAGAAGAACTCTTACAGATGTCATTACAGCACTAGAAGTGTCATAATACATGGCTTCAACTACGCAATGCCATAATGCTAGTGTTTTATTTACATCTGTAAGAGCTTCTACTTCATAAAACTCTTCAGAACAGATTGGCACATAATGCAGCATTATGTAGCGAAGGGATGAGAGAGAGAGAGAGAGAGAGAGAGAGAGAGAGAGAGAGAGAGAGAGAGAGAGAGAGAGAGAGAGAGAGAGAGAGAGAGAGAGAGAGAGAGAGAGAGAGAGAGAGAGAGAGAGAGAGAGAGAGAGAGAGAGAGAGAGCTCTTCTTCCTGAGCATGCGCTGTCAGAAGCGCATACACGTGACGCACACAACATGTGAAGGAGCACCCAGAAGGCAATGATGAATGAAACAAACAAAACACGGGCACACAAGGCATGCATGCGTACACACACGCGCACGCGCACACGCACACGCGCACACACACACAGAAATGAATTTGCACAAACACACACACAACCCATGCCTGACAAGGCCAAGCGGGCGGACACAAAAACACACACACCCACACAATATGGCTTTATGCAGATGGGAGGCCCTGGGAGAGATGGTGTTTGTTTTTGTCATAAAGCAGCCGTCAATGCATGTGTGGCCCGTGTTCATGCTTCTACTCCAATGAGACCTGAGCTCAGAGATAGCAGCTAGCCTGTACACACGCACAGGAAACACAGGGGCTGGCAGACAGGCAGACAAACAGACAGGGAAAAGAGGTTTCCAGAGTGCCAGACAGAGAGGGTGGGGCTGCAGAGTGAAAGATTGGGAAAGAGAGACCCCTCACTCACACACACACACACACACACACACACACACACACACACACACACACACACACACACACACACACACACACACACACACACACACACACACACACACACACACACACACACACACACACACACACACACACACACACACACACACACACACCCTACTCTCTCCAAATATGCTTTGTTTTTGGTCATATATAAGGGAAGGGGGTGGGGGAGTGCAGATTACAGCCGCTCTCAGACACTTTTAATCCAAAACTTTGCCAGTTTTCCCCTTTCACCTACCAAAATGAGCAGGCTAATTTACACACTGCAGCCTATATACGCACACTCACACACATACACACACAGCAAAGTTATGTGTTTATGTTGTGAGCTAGCCAGCATCACCCTGGGCGTATCAAAAGGAGAGAGCATTGCAATGGCAACGCCCATATCAACCAAATTAAAATCAGCCACCGCAGAATGTAAAGAAGGCCGAATCCCCCCTCCCCTCCCCCGGCCTACCCAGCGTACTTACTATAGGCTACATTTTGTCACAACGAGACGGTAAATAAAACACCCTTTCTGTATTGTGACTGCATGTTCTTACTAGTACAATACAATGCATAAAACAATACCATGCTCATAGACGTGGCCTGTTTGACAGGGGTTATGGGCATCATGACAGCGTTGAAGGAATTCATTTAGTTTTCGATGTGATGCGAAGTGTATGTGCGGTCTTAAACGAGCCTTGCTCAGGGATGCAAAATCAATTTCAGTGTAAACTGACAAAGTATAATCGTATCATATCGTATTTATTCTGTACTCTGCCTTTGTATGGTTGAGGACAGGGACAGGGACCAGGGACATCCAACCCCAAGCCGGTAATCTTGCGAAGCCACCATCTCCACATTCCTGAGCCTCTGGGAAGAGCAGCGAGTAAACAAAAGGAGGCATTCTGGGAGCTCTGATTGGCCTTCAGGTTTCGACTACCTCCCCCCCCAGACCCCCACTCCTCGCCCCCCCTGATAAACTGTGGCTTTTCAATGGAGTCTCAATGCTAAGCAGCCAGCACAATGCCAGCAGCAGCAATAGTAGTAGTAGTATATAGCAGAAGCAAACAGTACCAGTCAGAGCAAGCGGAGAAGGAAGAGAATGAGAGATAGAGGACAAGGAGAAGAAGAGGGTGGTGAGGAAGAAGACAAAGAGGAGGAGGAGAGAAGAGAGAGAGAGAGAGAGAGAGAGAGAGAGAGAGAGAGAGAGGGGGAGAAAGAGAAAGAGAAAGAGAAAGAGAAAGAGAAAGAGAAAAAGAGAGAGAGAGAGGCTCCTTGGCTCCCACAGCCAATCCCGTCTCACACTGGCTAAAGACATTCCATCCTCTCCCCCTCTCTGTGGAGACACTCATTTACAGTAGAAAGGAGAGAGGGAGGGAAATAGGGAAGGAGAGAAGAGAGGGGTGGAGAAGGAGAGAGGGAGGGAGGCAGGTGGGGGAGCCAACAAACAGACTAAATAAATAACAAACGCCCACCGCTGTCTTAGTCAAGAGACCCAGCGCACTGATGCATGCATAACGATAAGCACTTCTCTGAATATTTCAACACTTTTTAACTTGGAAATGTTTTCCAATTTCCGCCGTTCAATGACCTGCTGTTCATCCTTTCCAATTAAGGTCTCCCAATTTCAAACATTACTCCGCGTGGCAGCCCTCTCTCTTCAAATAATACCTCTCTGGTAATACTGAGTCTTTGCGCAAATACTTTTTAAAATCCTGTTTTTTAATCATTTTGAGTGTGGAGGCTTGTCCACATAAATTACATGTAAGAACAGAGTATACTGTACTGGGCTCATAACAGCACACAACCCCCACTCTGTATTGTGTTTCGCTGCAGTACTCGGTAGGGCAACTTTGCTCGGCATGACCCACTTTCTGGGGTCAACCAACCAACTAACAGAGAGGGCCGTGCGGGTTAAAAGGGAGGGAGGGCCGCAGAGAGCGCAACACTGTTTAACCTGTGTGAGTGTTCAGCCGGAGAGTTTTTTGCTGCATTCGCAACACAACACATTTGGTTTGAAGGCAAACACAACACACCGCTTTTCGGTAGAAACCCGACTCTCTGAAAGAAGTCGTGTTGTGAAGACGTGTTTTGTATTGGGCCAAGAATTCAGCCATTCTTCTTGCCAGCACCTTCCCCAGTCATATTATCTTTGTATCCTACTAGTGATATGTGAAGCACAACATTATTGGGTTAATTGTGCACCCAACTGAATGACAATAAAGAGTCCAATTCTCGGGGTCTTTCTATTATCCTAACTCCCGTCCTCAATTGCCTGGTGTGGCCTCGTGATGACGTCACTGTTGACAGAAGTCTATTTCAATATCTTGTAAAAGCGCAACAATTATAATGTAAATTTTGCAATGGGGAAATGAATGGGGAAATAGTCCCTCAAAAGTTGCTGTGGCTGTGGGGAAACGCAAGGCCACAAGCACAGGCCGAGGACAGGAGTCTGCATATTGGAAAACGCCCCTTCTCTAAGGAAGGGAGCCATGGTTTTGAGTGTTGTGTGTGTGTGTGTGTGTGTGTGTGTGTGTGTGTGTGTGTGTGTGTGTGTGTGTGTGTGTTGGTATTCAAGAACAGCTCTGGCCGCAGTGCACGGCCCAGCTGGGCTAGTTTTCCTGTAATCGAAGTCTGGTGGGCGGGTGGACTGACTAGTCCGGCAAGAGTCGGGTTACCCGTTGGGGACGGGCAACATGATCGCAGCAACGCTCACTGATGGAACACTACACCACCACATCGCAACACAGACACACACACACACACACACATAAACCTACATATGCACAGGATCCTGCTCGGTCCCATTCATACAGCATGCTGCCGCCTCGAGCTGTACAAATCCCATGAATTTAAACAAGACAGCTTCACAAAAGAAAAAAAGCCTGTGACTGAGCATGAAAAACAATAAGGTGTGCCGTGTGTTTGATGGTAAACTTTGCGCAGCACTTGCGCGCCAGTGACCCAGTTCCAGAGGGTTTATGAATGACGGAGAACCAGAGTAAAAGAGTAAACAGGCGGCTAAGTTCGTAAATAAATGACACTAGTAAAGTTACAGCGTACATAATCATCCTTGCTCATCATCTTCATCATCTCATGGCCGACTGAGAACCGTGCCAGTGCCCGTTCCAGCACCTAAACAGAAAGTTTATTTCTCCACAAACTGTGACGACAACGTGAACATCAGCAGGTTCATCCAGTCACATGCAGAAAAGTTCAGAGCCAGGTATGAACGTGGGTGGTTCGCAGGTAGTAAGCACTTCAGCGTCGAACGCAACTCATGCGGGCACAGGCACTGGTACCGTTCTGGTCGGCCTGCAAAACAGTATCAGAGGTTGCACAAGTGACCAGCGCAGGCCAGGCATACACAAGGCAGGGCCTCACTGCATAGCCTACTATACAAACTAGTGACTGAGGCCATAACCAATAGGAACGTTGGAACAGGCCTGTGAGGGCACAGGACAACAGGATGAGTATTGCATGGGAGCATGGGATGGGTGGTATGGGATAGGAAGGCAGGAGGTGGGTTGCGGAGTATGGGGGGGAGCAGAGCCTCCCAGCAGATTAATGGGGTCTGACAGGCCACAACACCCCCCCTGCACCCTGCTGGACGCCTCACGAAAGTTCACCATCCCCCCACCACTGCCCTGCCACAAAGCAAGCCCTGTGCTCTCTAGTGATAAAGCACAAAAACAACAGCACCGCTCCAGAGCCAGGGATGAAAGAACGAAAAAGAGGGTGAAAAAAGGAGACATGTTCCAATACTCACAGAGAAGACACACACACACACACACACACACTTTGAGGTACTTTAACACGATTTAAAAAAAAGAGAGAGACACCTGTTGCCCAAACGAGCACGTTCCTCCAGATTAATACTCCGGCAAAGGTCATCTGGAAAGCCCACAGGCACCAAATCCGGCGTTAATTACACCCCAACCGACACACGCGACCCTGCGTGTGTGCACCCACATGACCACGAGAGAGCAAATTGGCTGACCGGGTGTGTTAATGAGGCAGGGGGGCAGATGGCAGAAGGGTCTCTGATGAAATCAAATACACCTCACTACATCACATCATTACATGCATTAGAATATACTAAATAAAAACGCAGCCCTAATCAACATGGCCTCAAATACACCTGCATCCTTCAGTCCAGTCTAGTCTAAGTCAAGTGTACTTAATTGTCAAAAATCTAATGCAACAGGGTTAGCACAGAAGTCTGACGTCTCCAAAGAGCAGTTCAACTAAAACGTAGGGATGCACCGATACACATTTTTTCACTTCCGATCCGATCCCGATATCTAAATTTGGATATCTGCCGATACCGATACTACTCCGATCCAATACCAAAATCACATATATGCATGGGTTTCAACTTGATGTAGGCCCAAGCGGACTATTTGGTCAGAAAAGGGAGTCAGAAGAACAGGAAACCAATTAATAAGCAAAAAGTAACAAGTAAAAAAGTAACAATCCCATCCTGAAAACTAATTTGCAAGAGTTATGATTTCAAATTAACATTGCACCTGACTCAATGTCTGTATCAGGAAAATTCAGATATTTTGGGAAAATTCCGATCTGATCCGATCTTTGAAATATGTTGATATCTGAACCCGATACCGATACACCGATACCGATATCCCATCCCTACTAAAACGTAAGGAAGACATTGACAATAATCCCTCTCTACATGAAATACTGACGTTTTAAAAGAGACAGCACACCTGCACGCCTTCATCTTACGAAAATGAGGACTCCAGGCTCTTCTAGATGATTTATCCTTTAACTTAACCTGGTTTACTCCTGAACCTGCTTCTTAGTATAGGCCCCAGAAATTACTTTTTTTCCAGCATGACTGCCGGTGAAGCTTCCAGAGACACATCTAAAAACAGTCTCTTGATAAAGCAGTGTTGAAGACTCAAACTCTCGCAGCAAGCCATGATGGAAGAGGTGTGAGGCCCCAGAGACAGCTGAGGCAGAAGAAGGCAGCAGCCTACAAAGACAGAAAGAGCGAGAAAGAGAGACAAGCGGAGAAAGTCAAACCGAGAAAAAACTAAAACGAGAAAAGGGCACAGTAAGGGAAAAAACGACTTTCTCCCATGCTTGAACCGCATTCTCTCACCGCCTACAAAATAAGAAGCTCTGCGGCCTCGGACACCAGCAGTGGTGAGAAGAACGGTCCCTAGTGTGGAGCAACCAAAACCAGCACAGCACAGCCTCCATGCCACACAACCAGCCCCCACTACCATGACACTCGTCACACACAGGAACCACCAGGCAAGCAAGCGATGACGACGACGACAATATGCTCAAAAAGAGAAGCAGAGGGGGTCAGGTCAGGAAGGAAGGGACAGGCAATGTTCTTGTCCCAGTTGGGTGCTGGTGTGGGTCAGGGTGGACCAGACCTGCAGATTAAAGTTTTATATGGGTGCGGCGAGACAAGAGGCCCCAAAACACATCATTGTGGCTGCAGGGTGTGGGGGGTAAGAAGCCTCAACTATGTTGCTGCAGGGCAAAGGGCACAATTAGGAGAACATTACCGTGAGCAAAGACGTCAGACCAGACAACAGTGCATAGGCCTACTGTGTGTGTGTGTGTCTCAAGAGGCATATTTAGAAGCAGGAAATCCATCACCATGGAGATGGAGAGTTTAGAGTCTGCAATATGCCCAAATGACACACCACAGCACACAGACACACACACACGGGAGGGTACCACAGAGGCGACAATTTTTATCCGTCCGCCGCCAGAGGCAATGACATCTTTAGACCTGGCGACACCCGGTGGGCCGGGCTGTCAAGACGTCGATGCTGAGTCTGACACACCAGACGCTCTCCAGGCGCAGCAGCTAAAGCTATTCTCTGCACCCAGTCTCCGTGTCTGTTCTCGGTTCTCAGCCTCAGCTTCACCTTTTCTATTTCCATCCATCTTCACAACCATGATGCCCGGCGGTCCATCTGAAGAACACTTGTAGAGCGCCACGACTTCAGGAGAGACCCCATCAAACACTTGTTTCAGACATTACAGAAATCGGCGGATCACAATAAGGCACGTTTTTCAGCCAGGTGGAAGAGGGAGGGAGGGAGGGGGTAAATTAGAGGGATTACCTGCACACAGGACTTAATAACGATAAAATCTCATAGCCTGCACCTGGGACTCTGTCAACTTGCTGAAGCAGAGTGAAGGGGGAAACAGTCAAGGCACCACAGAATGAAAAACGAGCACCACAAAATTGATCAACAGACACACATACACGTCATACTGGTCCAATTTATTGGTCCGTACTACTGTAGCACCGCACAATGCTACTTTGCATCTGTCTGGACAGTCCCTCATGCTTCCCCAAGCACACCACAGCCACCTAGCCACCTACCCTCCCTCCACACCCCCACTGTACACACACCCCTGTCTGGAATGCCTGGAGGTGCTAGCCTAGCTGGGGCTATAATGGCCGATCACGCTCCCCATTGCAGATCAAGGTGACAGGTCAGGCAGGCGTATGGTATGTACGCTAGTCTGATGCACATTCAGGCCTGACCAGGCCCGGGCCTACTGGAGCGTACGGAGATAACGGTAATGGATACACGCAATCTGCAAGAGCAACCAAGCAACTGCCCATACACACACACACACACACTCCACTCATGCATCTATGCAAGAGCACTGCATCACCAAAGAATAATATGAATGCAGTTTGCGGTTGGAGGAGCTGCACTTTGACCTGAGGAAGGGGAGGAAAAATAACAGAGAGAGAGAGAGAGAGAGAGAGAGAGAGAGAGAGAGAGAGGCAGAGGCAGAGAGAGGCAGAGAGAGAGAGACAGAGAGAGAGAGAGAGAGAGAGAGAGAGAGAGACACAGAGAGAGACAGAGAGAGACAGAGAGAGACACAGAGAGACAGAGAGACACAGAGAGAGACAGAGAGAGACAGAGAGAGACAGAGAAGGGAGAGACAGACGATGACCGAAAGGAGTCTCAAATAAGCTGCAGATTCCTGAGGAAGTTGAGCACTTTGTGTGGGTCCAGTCATATCCGGAGATACGAGGGGAAGGGAGGGGAGGGGCAATCTTAGCGTGGAGCTGGATCCAGAGAGAGGGGAGAGCAGGGCAGGGCAGGCAGCTGGGTGGAGCTGGGGGGCCGGGTGGGGAAGTGGTGGACACTGGCCCTGGATATACTGAAACACAATGAGCGTACAATAAACACAATCGAGACAGACAAGAATCTGCAGATCAGCACGAAAAACCCAGAGTCGGGCCCCGGGCCGATCCCGACTGACCGGCATGAGAGGGAAACGGCCGGCAAAGAAGACAGAGTGCCTTTTAGCTCTTTGAACTTCTCTGTTATTCTGGTCAAGTGCTCCATATCTGCAGACGAGAGTCTCCTCGACTCTCCACTAATAAAAAACCTTAAATCCAGAGACTGTTTTCTTTGAGGGCTTAATCAAAACATGACCATGCACTCTTTCCCCTTCCTGCACAGACGGGCAACACACACACACACACACACACATACGCACGGCTAGGCTGAACTGCACTTATGCAAACAGAAACCCTCACTCAGAAAATGTGGGTTATTAAGGTATACAAACAGGGTGCATGCCATTGCCACACACTTTGTGTCGCTAAGCCCCCTCCAACAACATTTCCCCCCCTCTGGCCCTCTCAAGAGCGCAAACTGCTGAAGTTAAACATTCCTTCCTGTTCGCAAAACCTATGCAAACACCCACGGCTCTCTCTCAGTCCTACCCCAACCCCATTTCCACCTTCCAGCCTTCAGTGCTGCTCACATACCCAACGGGCATGTTACAAGACTAGAATTGAGCCGTGCACTTACAGCTCGATGGAAACTGTAGCAACACAATAAGTGAACAAAGCGCTAGAAAGGTCTGGCCTACATAACGCCTCGGGCAAGACGGTACAACTGAAAAATGCTGACAACCAAACCGACAACACACCACAACGACGAGCTGCTAGCAGAAATTCTAGGGTAATGATGAAAGCATGCAATTCTTATGCCTTCCGTTTCGAAGAACTAGCGCCCTGTTAATAGAATATCAAGGTGTTGGCCCCACTGTGGCGCTAACGGTAGGGCACTCGTCTACTTCGCGACCGAACCGGGTTTGATTCCGGCCCGGGTCCTTTGCCGACCCTTCCCCGTCTCTCTCTACCAACTCGCTTCCTGTCACTGCTCTATCTCGTATAAACAAAAATAAAGGCTCAAAACCCCCCCCAAAAAAGACTTTAACATAAAAAAATAGAATATCAAGGTGTTGAGCAGACTTGACAGTTCCCTTCCAGTACCTCCAACAGGTACACATTTTGTTAACTAGATCACCAGGTTAGACAGCAGACTACTGAAGCTGAGACTAGGACTGCTGCTACAGTTTTTTAGGACTGCAAGAGTAGTAGAAACAGGTGACAACACAACTAAGCCACTGCGTGCGCTTCTTCTGTATTTGGGCCAAAACAGAAAATGTGAGAAACTTGTTTGGCATGATTGTGGAGGTATGCGAGTCTGTTGCCCCTCCAAGGGATAGCCTACCAAGAATCTGAAAACATAACGCAGCGTAGATCGTGATAAAGATGACAACATAAACAAACGAGTCAGTTGGGCAGTGACACTGCTTAGGGGCTGCAAGACAGGTGGAAACGGGTGACAACATGACTGAGAGCACTCCCAGGCAAAGACGTGTGTTTGTGTGTGTGTGTGTATGAGCACTCAGACAGAGCGATGAGGGGTGTGTGTGTGTGTGTGTGTGTGTGTGTGTGTGTGTGTGTGTGTGTACACTAGTAGCTCGTTTTAAAGAGAGGCACCTGTCTGCATTCTGGTGCTCTGGAGCTCTTTCCCACGTCTGCTATGCTTCAGCTTCACCTGACCCTAGCACACACACATGGCCAAAGGGGGCCCTCCTCCTCCAACTAACCACCCCATGACTCCCACCACCACCACCACCACCACCACCACCACCACCGGGGGCCCAGTGGTCATAAATCCGCCTGAAGGCTGTCAGTTGTCCCGGGCCCAGAGAGAGAGGGGGAACCCAGCATTGGATCCCCATTACATCGGAGGTATTGGGTGTCGGGGGCCCTTTCCAATGACTTTGTCCAGGGCCAGGCCAAAGCCGTCAGCGGCCCTGCCCTCACCACCAGCAGGCAGCCTGTGCTTGTTTTCCTTTCCAGCCCTCATTCACATGGCCAGGCCAAGGAGAGACTCAACACAAGCATGCAGTCAGTCAGTCAGGCAGGCAGGCAGGCAGGCCGGGCCGGGCCGGGCCCACAGAGCCAAACCACAACCCAGTCAAGGGGGTGGGTGGGTCAATACTTTAAGAACTTTCTGATGTGGTGACTGGCAATGCGGTGACTAATGGTTTAAAAGGATTTGTTTTGGAAGGATGTGTGCAATAATACAATGCAAACAACATATTCAAAAAAGGGAACCACAATAGCCTTAAACAATCTGCTCTCGGCTTATAGATGCAGAAAAGGAACCACCAGCAGCACATTCAGCAAACGTATAATTTGCTAATCATTCAGCTGTCCTTCTCTAAAAGGAGGTAAACTCAGAACAGATAAAAATGTGAATGTGGATCACAATATCCGCTCACTCTCACTACCCAGGAGTAGGAAACACTCGGTCAGCTCAGCACACACGCACACAGGTACAGTCCATTGTGTGACTGTGTTTATTTACACACGGACATATAAAGTTTATAAACAGGCCAACAGCCAGTTCAAACTGCATTTCATTTTCAGAACAAGTCAGACTCAGAACTCAGTGATAAGTTCTTGATTCGCACAGAAAGCATTCTTCAAAAACTCAAAAACGGAAAAACACAGAAAACCCCCCCACCGGTAGAGTCTTTTGTCCTAGATGTGTCTATCATTTTGTCTCTTTTACTTCCTACTTCTAGAAGTACAGTTTAGACATCAAGCCACCAAGCCTTCTTTCAACTTTGAAAGTTTGACTACTGACAGAAATCACTTCAGGAGAGAGAGAAAGAGACAGAGAGAGAGAGAGAACAGGAGGGGGTGGGGGTAGAACACTTCACACCACACCACACCACATTTTGAGCTGTCAAAGTCCCAAGACCCAAAACCTCTTCTTCGTCTGCCTGCCTGCCTTCTCCTCCTCCACCTAATGAAGATCAATAGGGGATTGGAACGAAAAATGCTGCCGGGCCCGTTTCAGGAGGCCTTTAAATCTGAGCTATTTGGCCAAACCCTGGCCCATCTACCTAGTCAGCAGTCGGAGCGCCTGCTCGCTGTGGTTCAAAGGATCATTACAAGCCCTGATGCAACCGTAACAAATATGGCCGCATCAGACAGGGATGGCGATTAGCTGACACATCATTCCATTCCACTGCTACATTCAGCCAACTCTGCCATGCACACAAAACAGATACGGCACCTCTGTGGAAGTCATTACAGCTCATTTAAAAGCAAAATGCATGGCATGCCCTTTTGGAAAATGGACTGAAATGCCATGCGGATGGCAACAAATTCAGTGATCTAAACAAGACATTGCCAAATGCAGTGCATGTCTAGAAAATAAGGCCTATTGATTTGCTGACTATTACAACACATTTCAGATCATTTGTCCAACATACTAGGCCAAAACAAAAAGATGGTGTGTGTGTGTGACCATCCATGTGCCTATCATTTCTGCTACATTGGGTGATTCAAGTTACTTGATTTCATGCAAGGGCTGATTTTAAGTCATGTCCTTTCCTTGTCTCTCCCACAATGACCTCAGTCTATCTAAGACTGAACAAACACACATTACAAAGTTCTTTTGCATTTCTGGTTCTCAGATTTCCTATCAGCATATCACACAATGCAAACACATCTCTGCTTCAAGTTAATGACTGCATGTTGAATGAAACCAGCCACTGCAAACTTCCAACGACTACCGGTACATTCTTTTGTGCCTTTGAATTGGAAAAGGAGGGAGATGTGAGTACAACATTGGGCAAATTCGGAGTAGCTCTACTCAGGAGAGAAGTGGAGTGGTTCTGCTTCCTATGATGGCTAACGTAAAGTGGATGAAAGCCAAAGGCTTGTTAGGAATTACTTCACCTCGTTGTCATGGAGTCTGCTCTGGCGTATCAATCAGTTCACCCACACACCCCGAAATCCCCCGGCCCTCCCAGCCCCCCATCCATTCAATACTGCGCGCCTAAATCTTGCTGCATGTAACCAACGAGCAGAAGAATGTCGAAGTCGCTGAGCTTTTGCAGCAGGTGGCACATCCACCAAAATGAAATCACTGCAACCACACGACGGACATACACCGATTCCCACATGAAAACATGTTAAAGCTGCGTAGTAAACACTGACCAGATGAGGCTGTAACCATTCTTGCATCAAATGTTTTTTTTCGTTAGGAATGTTATTGGCCTGCAAACCTCGTTTAAGTTTTACAATAATATCACGATTGGAATTTCCTTCCTCGCGCACATCCACAGTGCATTGATTTCACAGCGGCACAGCTGTCCTGAGCTAATGTCCAGCAAACTACCTAAATGAGTTAAACTAAAACCAAGCTCAGAGGGTCTCATCTCACATCTGACAGTTAAATAAAAACAGCCGTGATGTCGACCACTTAAAACAGTTGTGAGGATGTCTATAAAGATTATACATGGCACGTCGAGTAACATGTCCACAAATCCTGTTGAATCTATCTGCATCTTGATTCCACATGCAATTCTGATTTGCTTGGCCTGGCAAGACTGGAAAGAATAACTAACGTTATAAATCAAGACACCCTGACTAGCAGACTTAGCTCAGATAGCTAGCTTAGCGGGCTAAATCACCGTGGCTGCCCAACATCGCCATAACGACGGCTATCTTTAACGAACAGGGACGACCGTACCATTGACATCCATGAAACATGCTCAATCAACATGCTCTGCCCAGTGACACGCAATGCCTCGTGTGTTAGTGTTTAACATTAGCAAATGTTGTTCAATAATCAATGCTGACATCACTGTGTCTAACATCATCCGAGGGCAAATATAGAAAAGGTGGCTAGTTAGCATCGCGGTAGTTGGCTAATGTTAGCCCCCCGCTCTCCGTCGGGATTTACAGCGGCTTTGTAGCCAACCATTTATTCCTACTTCATAGCAATCAGCATAGCATGCACTTGCCATTGCCAAAGCTACAGTCTGGAAAGGTAGGCTTGTGAATCAGCACTGACTACATTGCAGCCATTATCTGCAAGTGGGTTGCCAACGATCATAATAACCTTGGCTCAAAATGTATGATAGTAATGCAATATCGTAGCCTTCTAGGTGAGATAGTATTCCCATTATTTATTACATTACACCTAACAAACTCAACTGTGTTCCACAGGTAAACGTTTATTCGCCTCGTAGCGCAGAAACACATGCATGTCTGCACCACATATTCCGTGTTTAACCAGAGAAATCTCATAATTTCGCTGATTATTTCGATCAGGACTTCATGAACACCCCGATGGGTGCGGCCTACGTTGCCGATAAGGTCCACGGACTCACCTCAGTTGGCTGACTGATCTCGAACAGGTCGAGCCGGTTGGCGTTCCAGTGGTTAATAATGTCGGCGAGTTTTCGCCGCTCCTCTTCCCTGCTCCCCATTCTCAATCCTGAATGATCGCCTCAAACAGGAGAAAAATCCCTTTGTCCCCGATAAATGTATCTTATCCGACAACTTCACGATTTAAAACAGAAAATCTCCCAATATCGGTACACAGAAAGCGGTCTGAATGCTCTGCGTGCGCTGTGGTCGCCGGTGACTGCACCTCTCACCAACCGCTCCTTCTGTTTCCGCGTTTTCGCGATTCTGTTATCGCTCCTCGCTGGGAAGGACTGCTTGGATCAGTGCGCGTTCACGCGGCCTATTACAACTGTGCGTGCTCACGCGCAGTGATGTAGTGATGCATGTGTTCCCCTTGAATAGCGAATTAGTCCAGGACCAGCCCTGTAGACCCGTTCGCAATTTGGAGTTGAGGGCGTTTCTCACTGGAATTGAGTTAGTGGGTTCCTAGACATTAAAAATCACGGAGGTGCTCGTCCACCATTGTGCCAGATTTTTCACAATATGGCCGCCAAATATGGCCGCCATTGCATATGACAAAAATCTGTCTGTTTTATTTTTAACCTATCTATGGACATGTCATACATCAATTCTGACCATTTTTTTGAGAGGAATTCATTTCTGACAATTACACGAGGAGACGTTGACCTTAAAAGGTCATTTTCAAGGTCAAATGTGCTATTCTGAGGAATGTCAATAGACTTTCATTGTAAAAACTGAGAAACATACTCTCAATTGTGGCATGAGGGGTTATTTGCTGATATGATATGATTTATTTTATGTCTGCATAGTCCTTAGGTCTAGGTCAAGGTCAAGATCAAGGTCATAATACAAAACGGCAGTGCTAGCTACTTTTTGGAGATCAGAGGTAATCTGCTGCCCTATTTAACCGTGGGAAACGCTGCTGACGGTGGCACAGAGTTACAATTATGTTGAAAAGCAATGAGTTTTCAAGTCACCAGATTCCCCAAAAAGTCGCTTGATGAGGTTTTTAGTCGCCAGAGACTGCCAAAAGTCGCTTAAGTCACTCGATAAGGTTTTCAGTTGCCAGAGACAGGCAAAAGTTGCTTAAGTCGCTCGATAAGGTTTTCAGTCGACGGAGACGGCCAAAAGTCGCTAAATCTAGACACAAAGTCGCTAAATCCAACACTGGTCTAACACCTCCCTGTTGAAAGGGTGTGGCCACAACTCCATAAACTTTGTCCTCTCATTCTGCCAAATATATAGACAGCATTTGTGTGACAGAGCTCACTTTGACTGCTCTTCTTGGTTGGAATTGTTTGCTCATAGAATAATTTGCTCAGCATTTCTAGTGAAATATAATTGACTGTGTGCCACTTTCACCTCCTTTAGGTGGTGAAGTGCACAAGAAACATTTTTGCATTTAATATCTATTTGTTTTCTATTTTCTATTTTATTTTATTCATCTTTCTATCTTTCTTTATTGAAACCCACTCATTTGGGCGCGCGCGCGCGCAAAAAACCACACACACACACACACACACACACACACACACACACACACACACACACACACACACACACACACACACACACACACACAATATTGTTTTGTTTTCATCTCTTTTAAGCTGTCTCATCAGAAAAAGTAAGTAGCATGGCCCATTTTAAACCTGCCCCCAAAAGTTTGAATTTGGGTACTTCAATTGCAGATCAGATTCATACTAGGTTATGTATCATCTGTCAAGAAGATAATAAATTACCTGTAACAAATGAAAAGACAGGGCGTGACAGAATCAAACGAGCAGCTGACATACGTGATGATATCGTTTCAAAACGTCTCAAAACTTTGACGGGGGAGGATGAGGACAATGAAAATAGCATGTTTGTGTACCACAATACCAACAAATGCTACAAGTTATACACCCATTCTCGCAAACTGGCAATGATTGAGGATGAAAAAGCCAAAGAATGTAAGGCGTGTGAGACAGTGGAAGAGCCTGTCATGAAGCCTACATCCTCAAGAACTTTGCGGAGAAGTGTTACACCTTGTGCTCCTCCAAGCTCTGATAAGGATTCAAAGACCTTACCCTGTGTCATATGTGGATATATGGAGCACAAAAAAAATGTGTCAAATACAGGATTTGTGAATATGACAGTGCAAAGAAATTAATTGCTGCCGCAAAGCATAACCAAGATGTAGTTTTCACACGAATAGCAGATCGCCTGATGGATGATGAAGATGGCTCTATTGCATCCGTGCTATCAGCTGATCTTTTTTGCCACAATCTCTGTCGTCAGAGCTACATGCGACAATATGAACGTGCCACCAAAGCTGAAGAACTACAGAAGCCTGAAATTACCAACATCAAGCAAGTGTTGTTTGCTCGTGCTCTTCCAGATATCGACAGACTTCTGGCAAAGGTAGAATGTTGCACTGTTGTGGATGTTGTGGAGTTTGGAAAGAGCTTACTGGAAGAAGGCGAGATGCTCACCAGTACCTTCCAGGCTCGCGACATGAAGCGACTGATCCATAATCATTATGGAGAATCTGTCACATTTGCTCCTAACGTTAGGGTGAATGAATCTGACATATTCTTCTCATCTAATGTTAGTGCTGCTGACCTGGCCATCAAGTTAAAGAATCAAGACATAATGAGAGAAGCCGGGACCAAGTTGAGAGAAGCGCTACTAGATGTGGACTTTGGTCTACAAGACAGCTTCTGCGATAGTGCTGACTTGAAAGCTTCATGGGAGAAAACAATGATGCCAGCTCCTCTTCTGACATTTTTAGGAGCTCTGTTCAAGGTTCCTAAGCATAAGCTTTTTAAAAGCCATGTAAAAGACCTTGAGGAGCTTCTCCAGCCTCTACACGATGAGGAAAATGGGCCAACAGAGGATAACAAACAGTCCACACCGTCAGAGGACAGCAGATCACATGCACAGCAACGATCAATACATAGAAAGGAGCCTCTACTTGAAGATGAGGAGAAATGGGTCAAAGATCACAAGAGCACTCAACTTCACTGCCTCTTCCAAATGCTTGTTCATAACATTCAGAGTGGAGTAAAAAGAACACCATTGCATATGATGCTAGGACATGCCATTTATGCAAGAGATCGCAGCAAAAGTCTTCTCACAACTTTTAACAGAATCGGCTCATGTTCAAGCTACCAGACAATTAGATCTGCCCGCAGTCTTCTTGCTAGCTATGCTGTGAAATGCTCAGAAAACGGAGAGACACCCATACCTAGCACATTTACAAGAGAGGATTATACAATGGCAGGTATGGACAACTCTGATTATGCTGACAAATCATCTCTTTCTGGTACCAAAGGTTCACACTATGCAGCCTTAGTACTGTTTCAAGATTCCACAGTGAACAGACACCTTCAAAAGCCTCCAGTGTCGAGCACAGGATTGAGCAAAGCTGATCATATACTGCAGAAGAAGTTGCCATGCCAAGAGGTACCTCATAATGCAAAGCCGGTGATCCGACCTAGCCTTCCACCAAACATGCTGCTGCATCCTGAAAACAAGCAAGCAACATTACTGGATGTTGCAACTGCAAAAGGTTTATCAGGAAGGCGTGAATTCTTGATCAGCTTGATTCGCTGTGGTGTGTCAGGAGGAGACCCTTTGATATGGGCTGCTGTACACACACTTGTCTCATCTGCTGTGGTACCAATGATGCGTGTTGGCTTCCTTCCCATAATACCAAGACCCATTACTGAGCGTGCCACTGTCAGACACTGCCTATCCAACTTCCAGAGTGTTCGCAGACAGATGAACCAGGCATCAATGGCAATTTGGTGTGATGAAGGTGTGTTTGCTCTGGCTGCAGACATTTACCTGCATGAGATGGAGCACTTCAAGGATCTCTTCCTCTGTATGGGCCCTTTCCATTGGACTCATGTTCTTCTCAGATGTCAGGGGAAATTGCTTCGAGGTTCTGGCCTGGATGATGCATTGGTGGAGTGTGAAGTCTTTGGACCTGCCGTTGTAGAGTCGGTGTTAAATGTCGGTCATTATGTTCGAGCTCTCACTGGTATGCTGATTGTGGAGGATGTGATCAGGTCTCTCCAGTGGGAGGTATTCTGGCATCACAAGGACAAAGCAGACTATCCAGTGCTTGCACAGGTGCAGGCATTGCACACTTCACTGTTTTCAAATCAGCGTTGCCCAGAAGAGTTTGAGGCCTTGATTGAGCAAGTGGAGAGCTTGAATCAAGACTTTCTGAAGTTTGTGAAAGAATGTGAAGCGAAGTCAGAGCTCTGCCAATTCTTTGGTGTTTGGCTGGATTTGGTGGCCATCATTAAAAATGCTGTTGTCTCTGAAAGAGAAGGAAACTGGAATCTATATGTGGCTACCATAGAGGATCCTATGCCAGTCTTTGCAGAATGTGACTGCATTAATTACCTTCGTTATGGATCATGGTATCTTGAACAAATCAAGGTTCTAGAGTTCACACATCCTGAGCTGTACCGTCGCTTTTCTGTAGGTCAGTGGGTTGTGCAGGATCGCCCTGGCTGGTTCTGTGCTGTGGGAGGTGACATGAAGGTTGAGCAGACCATTCAGCGAGTATCCAAGGGTCCTGGAGGACACTTTGTAGTAGGAGCCACACGCAATGCTAATGTTGTTGCAGAGTTTGAGCTGTTGTTCCATGAGATTAGAATGATCACTGATGTCTTCAACGTTCTCACCAAAAATTCCACTTTGAAGCAGACTGAATGCCATCTCCAACATGCACTGAGCACCACTCGGCGCCTTACATTCAACCGAAATGTGTCATTATTGCTAGACTTTGTTGTAGAGCGGCAGAACCCATACTCAGTGACCGTTAATGTGCCTGTTCCATTGCACAATCTGCTCAGCAACCAGGCTGTTGACAGGAGTGTCGCACCTCGACTGCTCAACTGTCTCCAGAATGGCAAGCTTGTCTACAGCTCATACAGGCAGGATAGGTTAGTTCACAAGAACAAGAAAATTAGTGCAACTGTTTCAAAAAGGAAACTACCACAGTTCAAAGACCAACCAAAGAAGACACCAACAATCATCATAAAGGAGACAAAGTTGTTCTCATCCAAAGACATAGCTGAGGCACATAGGAAAATGGACATTGCTAAGGAACGGGGCATGAGTATTCAGCAGATACTGTCTCATGACGTCCTTTCAGCATCACCCCTATTTGATGGTGACCTTCCATCGGTTGTCAACAAGTCAAAGCTCGTCAGTGAAATTGAGCCTCACCTTGATCTCACCCAATGGAGCTCTGAGTCTACTTATTGCACTCGTGTTGTGGTGGACTTCATGTCAAAGATCCGTCAGATGCCTCTGGCAGAATTTCCTAATTTAGGTGCGGTCATCAATGCCATCATCAACTCAGCAACATCCCTCTGCCAACAGCCAGAGCTCATCCATCTTGTGTTAGACTCCTACATTGAGATGTCATTGAAGGAAGGCGAACGCATGCGGCGTACCAGCTCAACAACAAGCATTGACATCATTGGCATGAACAGGCAAACACCCATTCCTCACCAGCTTGATAAGTTCTGGGCATCTGTGGAGAACAAGCGAAATCTCCAATTGTTAGTTCGAGACATGATATGTAATCAAACCAGAGGCAACACTGCTGTCATTGTCAGTTCTGTTGTGGTTGATGATGAGGTGCTACCAGCAAAGTCAGCTGATGGTGAAGAAATTCCAGAGCTCTTGAACTGGATTGAGGAGGCTGATGCCAAGTTGCTGGTGCATGTTGAATGGGCTGTTCGTGTGAAGCAGTGCAAAAAAGTTGTTATAGTCTCAAATGATACGGACACATTTGCATTGCTTCTCCACTACAGCCCATATTTTCAAGAACTTGGTATGAAGGAGATTTGGTAGCAGTATGGCACTGGGGAGAGGCGGAGAATGCTTCCACTCCATCAAGCAGTCTCTCATCTTGGGGTTTCACTGACAAAAACTGTGATCAAAGCACATATCCTGTCAGGAGATGATTGCATGAGTAAGGTTGGGACTAAACATGCAGCCATGGTTTGTGACCCAGTTCAGTACTTGTTTAACTTTGGAGAGGCTGAAGTATTGAGCGAGCAAGATGCAACATTAGCTGAGAAGTACTTGGTGCGTGTCTGGGCGGGGGCCAGTTCAACCACAACAGCTGTAACATTTGATGATCTCAGAGTAGAAATGTACAGCAGTGGTGCTGGAATCAATGCTCTTCCTCCCACCAGTAGTGCTATAAGAGGGCCCATTCAGAGAGGGGCATTTCTTGTTCATAGAGTCTGCAACTTACTTGCAAGAGCTAAGGACCCCAAAACAAAGCATGAGCCTATGAAACATGGATGGCAGGAGCACACACCTGGCATACTCCTGCCATTGAAATGCCTGAAGCCGTTATCACATGGTGTGCTTAAATTGTGTAAATGTGCAGGACAGTGTGAAAATCGCAAATGTGACTGTCGTGCTGCTGGAGTTTCATGCACCATATTTTGCCATGGAAAAATGAGGACCCATTGTAAAAACACATCCCACTAAATTGCATGCATACTACGTGTGTGCAAATATGTGTAAATATGTGTAATATGTGTAAAGTTCCACTTTAAATAATGTTATGATGTTCCAATGTTCCAACTTAGTTCATTCACTTAGTTCATTCATTTGTTTTGGGTTATAGTTTACATGTACAGTGGCTGTTTCTTATTCTTAATACCTGAAATACCTAATGGGCAAGCATATGGCCGAGTTCTTCAGAATTGATAAAAGGCCTTGAACATGACCTTGATCTTGACCTTGACCTTTTAAGGACTATACTGACACTATACTGACATAAAATAATCATAGTCATATTAGCAAATAACTCATGCCAGTCTATTGACATTCTTCAGAATAGCAAATTTGACCTTGACAATGACCTTTTAAGGTCAAAATCACACATTCTCCTCATGCAATTGTCATAAATGAATTCCCCTTAAAAAATTGGCCAGATTTGATGTATGGCATGTGCATAAATAGTTTATAAGTTAAAAAGCCAGACTTTTGTCATAGGCGAAGGCGGCCATATTTGGCGGCCATATTGTGAAAAATCTGGCACAATGGTGGACGAGCACCTCCGTGATTTTTAATGTCTAGGAACCCACTAACTCAATTCCAGTGAGAAACGCCCTCAACTCCAAATTGCGAACGGGTCTACAGTGCTGGTCCAGGACTAAATGTAACAAATGAAACCACGACACGATTTGTCTTGGAAATCAGTAGTGTTGTGTTGGCATGGCATTATCCTTTCAGATGTGTCTCGTTGTTAGCTGACACAGTTACGTGGGGTCATGTAGCCTAGTCTATGTTATTTTATTTTAGGAAGGATGAACACTTTGGAATCATTTTCAAAATTGGTTTGAAATAACTGAATAGGCCACATTCCACATTTTTTTTTGCTTTGCTTTGTTTTGCTTTTTTTGCCATTGCATTTTTATTTCATTGCATTACACTAAATTAGACCCTGTCAAAGTTGTGTTCTGATAAATGGAATGGTGTATATTTTCTTGAAGGATCGGAAAGGGTGGTGATGCTGTCACTGTTTTGCTCCGAAAAGAACCCCATCTTTGCAAATGCTGTAAAGCAACTCACACAACAAACACAAACAAAACCTATGGCCACATTTGATTTGACATCAGATTTTTCTCTACATTTGGCCATGTAGACACTCAGATAGGCCTACTCCAAGCTGCACATCAGGGCCAGGAGGTCTCAAATCTTTGTCTGGGTGTTTGTATTGTTCCAATAAGTTGTTGAAATTGCTTCATGGTATGCTTGTCAGCAGTAGAATGCTAAATAGTCCCTGGGGGATTCCCTGCCCCCACATCCCCCATATGTTATTGTGGCAAGACCGTCCATCAGCATTTAGTGGCCTACATCATGGAGGAAAGTGGTCGTAATGGTTCCTAAAGTGCTTTGAAAGATGAAAGGGAAGCAGTCAGATACTAGATGACAAGGAGGGTTTGGTGTGCTGTTCAGTGCCATCATGTGCGCATCTTACATTTGTCTGTTCTGTCTGTAATCTGTCTGATAAGTCTCAAGGCTGTTTGGACCAAGTGAAGTTTCCCGGTGCATGTGCTGTGCATTTTATTGTGACAGACACAGGCATTAAGTATTGGTGTTTGCTTCAGAGTGCCTATCTGTACAGCTCATGTAACTGAGGTGTTCCCCGCGCTGTCCCCACTCTGGTCTTGAACTCACCACCTCCTAGTCAACGCATCAGTTTGGGTATGGGAGTCACGGCACGATACCACTGAGCTAAAGGATCAGTTCGATAGCTCAGCGCTACCGATACTGTATGAGGCTTCAGGAGGGAGGTTTACTACACACTAAGAAATGCTGGGTTGTTTTGTCAACCCAAGTGCTGAATAACAGCTGTTGGGTAAACGTGTTGGGTTATTCTAATGCAGTGTTGGGTTACTCTAACTCAATATTGGTACAGTGGGGAACATCTATGCTACTCTGCTGATTGGGTTATTAGTTAGGTTACACAATAACCCAACTCACTGGTTTATTGTACCCAACACTGTGTTGCCCTGCTACGTTTGAAATCAGAGTTCCCTGCAGATAACGTTCTTTCTGCCTGCCCGCCCTGGAAGAAGTGAACTGACCGGAGTCTTCAACAAAAATGAAGGTTTGTAATGTGTTTTTACTGTTTTGTCTCCAGCTAACTTTAGTTAACTGCCTAAAGCTGATAGATGTGTGATAGCCATTCGTTCATCCAACGCATGTCTTATCTTCCATACGATCGATCTATGAAGTATGAACCCATAGAATAAGAAGACCGTTGCCCAAGGTAGTCTCTACACAAACCTAAACCGTTGGTTACTCTCAATTACCTAAAGCAATGGAAATGGAGTCAACTAATCTAATCATAAGAAACACTGGAATGAATCTCGTCTCGAAACCAGATGGGATGAATTTTAATTTCACGAAACTCGCCTGTAACTTCAATCTGTGTCCAACCGTCTTTTGGTTTCCACGGTAACTCTCGACACAAATAACTGGCCGCAGTGCCGCCGCTCTGAAGTTGGTCTCTCGGCGGGCAAATATTATCAACTCTCTGCCGCGAGTTCGCGTGGAATAAGTAGCACAAATCAGCACAAGTTAGAGAAATTAACAACAACGGAAAATACGGACGTGCCGTGTATCCCTATTCAGTTGGACTATTGCTGCTGGCATCTGCAGCTCTGCTCAAGGTAGGCTAGTTCATGGCTGATTGCTAGTCTGTGTGGTTTTAGAACCAGCTTTTCAGATAAGCCTGGACGTCCGCGAAGTGGGCTTCGATATACAGACATGTCAGGACGGTTAACACTGTATGTCAGCGAGCATGGTATAGCTACTACCTCTGGTTTAACAACAATGTGGCTTTCTATTTGCTATATGATTGCAGCTACGAAAAGAAGGAAGGAGACGTCCAGGACTGAACAGAGCTGTCACCTGTCACAGTGCAGTGCACCGACTGACTGCCGTGAGTAGGGCCCTATTTATAGTTTTCGGTGTGGGCAGGCGAAAGCGAATACGGTGCTTTTCAAAGGAAAAATAATGTATTGACATTGGTGTAATGCAATGATAGACCTCCTTGGTGTAATGTGATGAGCATAGCCTACTTAAAAATATATTTTGCTGCAACTAAATGGATGCGGCCTATTATTCAGTTAGAATAATTTCAAATGTGTTTCTCACCATTTTTTTAGGCTATTTGCTTGGATGTTGCTGAAAGAAAGGAGGCATTCTTCATTGTGCAGCACTAGCCTACTGTGGGTAAGTCACTGTTTTGTCCGTGTTGCAATAGTTTGGCTACCACTAGTGCATCCTTATAGCCTACACTTAAGCCCTGACCAAATTGAGTTTCATTGCTAGTGATTTGACCTCATTCAATTGGATCCTCATATCAGAAGCATTTTTGTTTTCTGATATTTGTTTTTAATAGCCAACACTTTCTTTACTAGCTAACACTTTCTTATTTAGCCATTTAATTCACAGATGGTCTGACCTGTCTTGCAATGTCATCATCATTTTATAATTTTGTAACTAAATGATTATGTCGCATGTGTGTTTTTCTTTTCATTCAGAGGCCGAGAGAGTTTTGATGAGGCTTCTGTAACCCAGGAGGCGGAGGCAGCAATTCCAGCTTCAATGCGCACAGTCCTTTAAAAGGGACACCCAGCTAAGATTTTATTGCAAATTCTACACAGAATGCACTGCTCTACACATTTGGTTTTGGAAACACTGTGTATTATTGTAAGTGTACACCAGGGGTGGGGAACCTTTTTCATTTGAAGGGCCACTTCAAATTACTCTGAGGGCCGTGAAAGTCCTCCGAGGGCCGTACAATTAACACAAACCAAGTAGGATTTCCCCCTGCACTCTAGGCCTATATGGAATGCAGCCACCTTAAAACAGACCTTAACTTCTATATGTCCCCTGAATGTAACTTTCATTGTATTGCAAATGTTTCTTTTACAAAATATGCCATATTTCATATGAAGCTGCATAATATTAAAATTGTCTCAGGGGTTGGATAAAACGGCCTCAAGGGCCGCAAACGGCCCTCCAGACATAGGTTCCCCACCCCTGGTTTAGGCCTACATCAATACAGCAAATTCATGGTGACACTACAATGACCTCAGCTATTTGGTTGTTTCTAGTGTTTAGGTACTGTCACAAAGCAGTCTTACAAACACATTTATTAATCTCTGTATCAACATTGAGGTTCTCATATAACCTTTCCCCATTCTATTCCCAAGTAAAAATGTGCTCCTAGAAACAACTTGAAGGCATAATGCCCTTCACTTTCAACGTGGGTCTTCTTTGTAAACTTTGAAAGTGTATATTGAAAAAGTAGGCTATATTATTTTTCTATATTAGTAAATAATGAGTTTTCCATAATGTGCAATGCTTGAAAGTGTTTCCCAGTGTGTTGTTACCCTATCATTTTTCCATTTTTTTTGTCCATGTTTTTGAATAATATCCCTTCCTGCCTGCCTTTTTTGACTGTATGATAACATGTCTGTTATATTGCTCTATTTTATATTTAAATGCAATCATCTTTGTTGAAAAGTGTGAAAACAAAATGGGACAATAAAATCAATGTATTGCACAAACTGGTGTGCTTATTTTGCACAGTCTGTGTCACATATAATAAGTGATACATTTATTGGGTAAATTTAACTTCATAATTAAGTAATTTAAACAGAATATTGGGGCTGTATAACCCATATATAGGATATGATGTAATAACCCAACAATGAAGTACATTCAATATAACGGTTTGGTTAGAAATAACCCCACATTTGAGTTAATTGTTTTACTCAACCTGTTGGGTTGAAATTTATAACCCAATTCATTGTATAAATACAACCCAATGCGAGGTTGGTCCAATAGTTACCCAGCACGGTAGTAAGAATTGGGTTATTTTCAACCCATCATTTTTAAGGGTGTAGCGTTCCACACCACACTCTGCTAGTTGGCCTCAGTTATACTCACTCCCCTAAACCTCACTCCCATCCGGATCGCGGCACCAGTAACTGAGGTGTTCCGGCACAGTCCGCCCCCCCTCGGGTCACAAACTCACCACCTCCTATGCATCAGTTCGGGTATGGGATGCACAGCACGATACCGCTGAGCTAAAGGATTAGTTCAATAGCTCAGAGCTACTGTCTGAGACTTCAGGAGGGAGGTTTACTTATATTCCACACCACACTCTGCCATTGACCTCGGTTACACTCACATTCCCATTTAGAGACTTCCAAAATAGTAGCCTACACTCTCCCACTGTACACCTATGGAAAATGTGGTGTATTTGTCTAGACTCCAGACAACACAGGTCTAGTAGGAGCTATAAGCTGCTATTACATGAGCCTAGTGTATTTATCTTCCTACTGAGAGATCCCAGACGTGTAGCCGTGTGTCATGGCAGAGAAAATGTAGCGCCTACCTAAGGGATTTCTGATGAGAAAGTGCACTTGGCGAATGACTTCTGAAAGCCTCACAGACATGTTGAATTTCACATTTGACAGCAGTCAACTTCACTGGTGTCAGTGCACAGACCAATGAGGCCTTCACCTCACTAGCACAAATCAAACTGCCGGGTTTATCTGACATTGTACAGCTACAACAAAATCATGTTCAGTGCGCTGAACAGGGCCGCACAAGGTCATCTGAAAGGGGCCCCCCCCAACCCAATGCATACAATATAGTGAGGGCTCTGGGCCCGGACCAAGTGACAGGATACTGCATTCCATCAGCTGCTTTGAATTCTCAATACAGTCTGATGGAGTGACAATTACTAGAGTTGTGGGTGTGATCTGACTGTCAGGCCAACAAGTTCTTTTGTGTACAAAAAAGCTCACATTTGCCACCCTGAGCCTGGATATGAAGCCAGAGGGGAGCACTCTTTTCCCCTTCTATATGGGTGTCAGAAGTGGGATGGCTTGTGAGACCATCAGATTCAGAGGCACAAATGACAATCCCATTATATACTGTATTACAACATTACATTAGGCCTAGATGTTACACAGATATGGCATCACTAGGTGAAGTTTTCTTATCTCAGCTACAATTATTTTCAATTTCTGTCTGTGCTCCAATGTCATTTCCCATTCCCACTGCCAAGAGCAGCCTACTATATCTTACAGATATGTCAGAGAGAGAGAGAGAGAGAGAGAGAGAGAGAGAGAGAGAGAGAGAGAGAGAGGATACAGAGAAAGAGAGATAGAGATGCAGAGAGAGAGATACAGAGAGAGAGAGAGAGAGAGAGAGAGAATATTTACTGTAATGTACTGGAATACACAACAACCTTGTGCGCTGAGGAAGGAAACGCTGGAACGTTGCAGCAAGGTGAGTCAGCGTAGCGAGCCAAACATTCATCAGGAGGAGGGCGTTATTTATGTGGACGGGCCGTCCCTGGGGGCCCCCACCCCTAGCCATCAATCCAGCCCCCTCCCGCCTCCCCTCTCTGGCTCTCAGGGAATTGACCCAGCAAAACCTTGCATGCGGGAAAAAAAACCCACAGGGCAGGAAAAAGGGGTCAGTGGTCCCGGATCCAGGGAAAGATAAAGGGGCCCAGAATTGGTTCCTCATTACATTGTAGGGCCTATGTATTGGGTGGGGGGGTCCTTTCAGATGATTTTGTCCCGGGCCTTGCCAAAGCTGTCAGTGGCCCTGCTTGCATGGTGTGGCCTGTTGTCTGGTCAGGAGTCAGGACCATGTAAATGTTAGCACCAGGAGGGGTTGTGTTGTGGGGGTGGTGGTGGTTTTGATGATTAAAGTGAAGTTGACCTCACATATATCTTCTTCTTCGCATTAGAATGTTGACATCAAGGCTGTTTGGACCAAGTGAAGTTCACCCGTATATGTGTACTGCACATTTTACAGTGGCAGGTACAGACATAAAACAACTGATAAAACATTAAGCCCTGTAAAATAGTTAACATGTAAATAATAAAATTGTACACATTTTATGTAAGAAAAAAACACGTCAAAATTAATCAAAACAAGACAAAAGCTTAAAAATACAACCATGACCTTCTCGCTGCCAGTTATCTCTACAGAATGGGGTCAGAAGTTTGTCTGTAAATTACCCAAGTAATACAAAACAGATGCAGCAGTCATGATATTTTTTACCTGACCTTTTTATTGGAAGTTTATTTGATTTTATTTGCATGCATGTTTTCATAATTTCATGCAGGTAGACTGTGACTATTTCTGGACTATTTTAGACTATTTTTAAGTATTTTTAAGTGAGTCTGTCAGACGTGCTGCAAGGGTCGGGAAACAACATTAAAAGAAGATGATGAATATAATGCATGGCATAAAGATACCCAAAGAGGAAAAAGGCTTCTGTATAAAGAAGAGGAGATGGAAGATATGAAATTAATTACTTCTAACTTTAACTTTCTAACTTTATAAATATCAGGCATATAGCAATAAGAACTTAACACTGTATTTTGGTGTCCTACTTCCAGTTTTTTTTAAAAAAAAGTTTTGAGTGCACTGTTGAGTTAATCACAGAGTTGAAAAGCTCAGATAGCTATCAGCAGGAAGGAAGAGGAAGAAGCTGAGGTTTCTCTGGTAATATGGCTTCCTGCTGAGGTCTCAGCTTTTGGCTGCCAGACACAGCGACGTGTTATCTCTAGCTACCACACTTGCTCACTCGCCCCCATGCACACACCTCTCTCTCTCTCTCTTGACAGCCGGTCTTCAGCCATGACCTATGAACTATCAGGAAGGGACATTAACCAACAAAAAAACACCAACCAACTAACCAACAAGTTGTCACTGAGCCAGAATCGAACCAGGGTCACCGGTTGAGCAACAGCCAAGGCCATTTAATAGTCTTTTTTTTTTATAGAAATGTGGATCTGAAAACTCACTGAAAAATGTGCAGCCAGTATGAGGTATAAGTAGGCAGCAGAAATGCCCAAATGCAAGCCGCCATGCAGTGAAAAGGGAAGAGGATGGGTGGGTGGATGATGGTGGTGGTGGGGGTGCCGGTAGATTTCTTTTCCTTTCCTTTCCCTTTCCTCCCTGCTGTCTGGCCATAACTGCATTGCATAGATTATCTCCCTGGCACAGGAGGTGAGAAGGTGTCCATCCATCACAGACCACAAAGAGGAAATCCATGGGCCTGTGCTTGTCCCCGCGCTAATAAAGACAGATAAGGGGGGCATTAAACGGTGGCCCTGCCGCATGGGGGGCAGGCCCGCTGGCTGGTAGCCTTGCCCAGGCCCAGGACCAAAATCATCTGAAAGGGCCCTCCTCTCAATGCATACAATGAAGTGGGTACCCAGTTCTGGGCCCCATTGCTCCCTGTGCATGGGACCCATTTGTTCTCCCCCTAAGTGAGTGGGGGACAGTGGGGTACTGAGTGAGCCTGTGCTTCTGCCTGCCTGTCACACAGCTGTCATTTGTCCCCCACCCCTCCCTCTCCTCGTCCGTCTTGTCCTATGGAAGAGAACTAGCAGACGGTTAAACTTTTCAGTCTACGTTCACACCCTGTACAACCCCATCCCCTGTGTAAATACGCAGTCATGCAGCTTATTCAGTTTTTTTAGAATAGCTTTTGGACTGCGTGTTCACATGTGGTTTCACATAAGTTCATTTGGAATGGCAGTTGTGTACCATTCTTATTTGACATGCATTACTTTTAGACACGATATTGAGAAGCGCTGTGTTTAACCATTAAACACAACAGGGAGATTTACGTGGTTAACCATGTACACTTGTTAATGTTAGTGACGCGTCACTCGGCTCCCTGTTGGGTAAACGCAATACTCTTGGTTGAGTATACTCAACACACATGAACTCTCTCTCTCTCTCTCTCCCTCTCGTAGCCCCTCGGAAGGATGACCGTAACGGTGTGGCGCTAATGGACAGTAACAGGTGAGCACCATTATAATGAGCCTCATGGGGCAAAAAGGATTAGTACACACACACACACACACACACACACACTCACACATATTGTATCAAAATGATTCTCATCAATCAAGCGAGACTGCGCCCAAGGCTATACAGTACTGTAAATAACGCCATGTTAATTTCTCACAACAATCATCTTTTATTTATGCATGCACTATTGACAAGCAAATGTGTGAGAGTGAGGTATGTACATTGATTAGTGGTAAAAAAGAGAGATTTGAAACTTATTTATTGGACTTCACCACCCAGTTCATAACACAATATTTCCCCTCCAACATCTCGCATCAGCATGAAACAGAAAAAAAGAGTTTGACAGAGAATATGTTCTTTGGGCTGTCCTGGATTCCCCTGATTGCCCTATTCATTTTTCATAACAATAACACACTGATATATTGCAGACACAGATCTATTTGTATGGTGCAGTTGCCTACATGTCTTAGGGTTTGTCCTGACTTATTTGTGTGCCTTGATGGTGATTTTGTCTGGGTGTGAAACAGTCCCAAGAGGAGTAAGGTAGTTATTGATACACATAGGCCTACACACAGTGTGTTGTTCTCTCTCAATTGGTGCTTTGTGATCGCCTGGTCCCACAACAAGTGCTCATTCTTCTCCCCGTGTCTGGGGCTGTCATGGGAGATGGATGGGGAACTGCTGACATCCGCACAGAATGAAGGTCTCAGCCCGTATATGTTGTGTGTGTGTGTGTGTGTGTGTGTGTGTGTGTGTGTGTGTGTGTGTGTGTGTGTGTGTGTGTGTGTGTGTGTGTGTGTGTGTGTGTGTGTGTGTGTGTGTGTGTGTGTGTGTGTGTGTTTGTGCTTGTGTGTGTGTGGGGTGGGTGGTTGTATGTCATAGAGTGATCTCCCAAGGACAGGTCACCCTGGGTTTGGACAGTTTCATGTAGGCTACTGCACAGTTCACAGCACCAGCAGTCATCAACAAGAACAGTGCGGCTTGCATAGATAGATAGATAGATAGATAGATAGATAGATAGATAGATAGATAGATAGATAGATAGATAGATAGATAGATAGATAGATAGATAGATAGATAGATAGATAGATAGATAGATAGATAGATAGATAGACAGACAGACAGATAGACAGATAGACAATCAGACACATATGAATCGACCTGCAAAACATCTAGCCTTATCCATTTAGCTTGCTGGAACATCGGGTGAATTATACTGTAATGCACAACTGCACACAAAAACAAAACACACCCCGTGAAACTCATCGTCTCTGTTTTGTCTCGGAGAGCCTGCCATGCCATCTGCAAAGCATAGACGTGGAAGCCTACAGAGACTAATTAGCCAAGCGCACGCACGCTCGCACACGACGCACTCACCCACCCCACGTTCACTATGCTGCCCACTCCTTTTACATGCAAACGGGTGGAGCGGGGCTGCGTAGGCGGATGGCACATATGTTTGGGCAAGGCTGGCTATTTTATATGGGTGGTGGTGAGTGTGAAAGTATGGTGGTGAAGAACAGCACTGTTGGAGGAATGACTTGCACAGAATGACTTGCTATTTTTATTATTTAACTATTTAGTGAAAGACAGAAAACATTGTGTTGTCATAGAAAGGCGTAGGCGATCTAACAGCAACAGAAACCCAAAGTCCATATAAATGTAAAACAGCATCATCGCACAGTAGGCCTATTTGTGGCACGTTCATAACCGTAATTGCAAACAAACATGCACTGGTTAATTACTCCCCCCACCAACCCAGCGTGTCGGAAGTTGAACCGGCAACCTTTGGGCTACAAGTCTGACGCCCAATTCTGCCCCAAACTAATCTGCCCTACAAAGCAAAAAGGCAGTAACTGCGCAGCGCTTCAAACTGAGTAAAATGACTTTAAAATGATACTGCAATCCAGTCTAAGCAGTTTTGGGGAGATTATTGACATGTGACGGTTTTGTTACTTTTGTATTATCACCTTTTTTGCAGATCAATTATTTTATTTAACTTCAGACTTTGATATATATGACATTGAAGTCATAGTAACTCATTTTCAACAACGATGCAGTTACTGCCTTGCTGCTTTGTAGGGCAGTAATGCCCCCTAATAGAAACTGAGCACCCCCTCTCTGCGGTATCCTTCTCAATGCCCAGGTCCCTAACACCCACTGCGGGTATGTAGAGCCCCCGTTGAGAAACACTGGGTTAGGGCTAACAAGCTATTGGTAGCCCATTTCAACAAATCAGCAGCCTGTTCAATAGAACATTGTGTCAGAACCATTTGAGAATATGCTGTCCGATCCAACGCATGTGCAGGGAAGAAATAGGCCTAAAGAATAACTGCTCACATTAAATTACCAAAACGCTTCAAGTGATTATGTTGCATTACATTACATTACATTTAGCTGACGGTTTTATCGAAATTGACTTACACTGATGTTAAGTACAAGGTATTGGTTATAGTCCCTGGTGCAGTGTGGGGTTAGGAGCCTTGCTCAAGGGCACCTCATTCATGGAGTGAGATGGAAGGGATTCGAATCTGCACCCCCTGATCTAAAGCCCATCTCCTAACCACTAGGCCACTCCCCCTGAGAACATATCTCACCGTGTGTGTATCGGAATAGTTTTATATGCTCTCTAAATGAAGTCATTTGTGTCATGCCAATCACAAGTCAGAGTAACTTTTGAGTGACAGCGGATTCCAAACAATCAGAGGCTGCGTCCGATCCCAAAACCCCACCATGTCACTAGTGGCTACCACAAGGCTACACAGTATAATGTTATTTAGAGAGCATACGAAACAATTCCGAGCTACACGGCAATAGCCTATGTTCTCCTAAGCCGTGTCAGTAAGAATACAGAATCCACTATCGGATAAGGCAAGGCAAGGCAAGGCGATTTTATATAGCGCATTTCATACATAAAAGCAATTCAATGTGCTGTACAGTGAAGTAAGATAAAACAATCTAAAACAGCATACAAAACAACATGAAACAAAATGAAATATATTTGTTGCCCTCCAAAGAGCCATCAGTCCGAACGAGCACTCCCAACGTCCCTCTACTCCCTCCCAGCCACAGAGCCTGATTCCTGGATCCAGTTGCATGAAACAAAAGGGAGGAATATGTTCCAATAACTCTGTATAGGTGTGGTCCCCATGTGCATCCTGTTGGAAAAGCCCTGGACCAGCCACAGACACAGATAGCTGGAGTATTTTGAACAAAAGCACCGCAAAAATATTTCCACTGTTGGCCTACATTTTGCCTAGCTGACTTATTTCCAATCATTTTTTTTAGACAAGACACATTAGAACGGTTACAGATTACACTGTATAACATGCAGCAGATGCCTTTGTTTGAATAAACGTACATTTTGAGGTCATGAACGAACATGGTTAAGTAACAGTTGGATGTGGAGGTACACACAACACAAGAGACATTTGAAACTGGAGGATAAAAACGGGGGAAACTTGCTGGAAACAGCGAGGCCTACATAACATGGTTACTGTCTGTCTGTCTGCAGGTAACTCATTTTAATTGGAAATGCCGGAGGCTGGGATTTTTTTTTTGTCTGTGAGATTATCCTCGGAGCTCAGACAAGCAGAAGTTGATTCATGTGCTGCCAAAAAATCTGATCCCCCGTTTTATCCTCAGCAACTAGACAAAAATGGAAAAAAATGAAATTGAAAATGACAATGAAAGTGCCATTAGTAAGCGCCAGGGAGAGACGGACTATGCATTGGCTCCAGTTCATTTACAGTATACTGCACTCTTGGCCGAAGCACTCTTTGTGCAAGTTGAAATAGTGTTGCAAAAGCCCTACCTTCCCCGACAAGAATATTTCCCCCACATTCCTCCATCCCCCTTTACCACTCTCAGTCTTTAGGAATGTGAGCACGTTATTAGTCCAAGAGGTTCCTCTCTAGACAGACCTGTGCCACAATATGGCTTTGCGAGGATTCATTTTATTTTATTTTACACTGTGCTACCATTCTGACTTTTTTTCTTTGTGTTTTTCTGCCTTGAATTGAATACAGCAGTTAAACAGCCACAGGAAATGTGTGTGTGTGTGTGTGTGTGTGTGTGTGTGTGTGTGTGTGTGTGTGTGTGTGTGTGTGTGTGTGTGTGTGTGTGTGTGTGTGTGTGTGTGTGTGTGTGTGTGTGTGTGTGTGTGTGTGTGTGTATGGGGGGGGTGGAAGAAACAGGATAGGGATCAGGGAAATGACCTCAGATTGAATTCGAACCAAGGGCAGATTGGATTCGAAGAACCCAGCATTTATTGGTATATGGGATTCGGGACCAATTCTCCCCCCCTCTCCCCGGGCCTGGGATTACTGACCCCTTTGTCCACCCCTGTCGACTTCCCTGTTGGGATGCCTCAGCCAAGCAAACTGCGCCCCCCTGTGAAATAATTCCAACGTGTTTTTTTTTTTCAAATTAATATTATGTGCACTGTTCTGGCTCACCGCACAGTTTTATTACCAGGGTCTCTCTGAACAGATGTTGCAGTTACATAAAGCAAGTCTGGCAGGTGGTTAGCCTAGCGAGCCAGACCCGTACAGCAAAAAGCTGTACCAGGGTCTAGGAGAGCTGGGCAGCAGTGTGGGCGGGATAAACGGTTGCTTCAGCACTCAACGCCACGCAATTGGATGGCAAACAACCAATCCCCACACACTTCTGTGTAACGTCACAGCTGTCTTGTGAGCCGTCGTAGCAGTGAATGCGTGTGATCACCACAGCCACAAACAAGTTTCCTAATAAATCGTGTTTTCACTTACATAGTTCAAAAATGCCTCGTTTTCAACCACACGGCCCTTCTTGATCATCCAGCGAAATGTTGAGCCATTTGGGGCTTGTTAAATGGTTATATTTATGATTGTTGTCAACATGGCATGTTCGGTGTTAGCTAGCTAGCTGTATACCCATAACTAATACACGGCTGGATATTAGCTCTGTGTCAGAGTCATGAATAAGAAAGTAATTGACGACAGATTGGCTAGCCGCTAGCTCGGTAGACTAGGTGTCATTCCCATCTATTTAGTAAGCGACTTACAGACTTTCAAAGCTCCCAAATGTCTCGTTTTTAATTACATGTATCTTATTAGAATTTGGGGCAGGCATATAATACAAAGGCTGGATACCTAGCTCTGTGTTATTGGCGACAGGTTAGCTAGCTAGCGAGGGCCCCTTTGTAGTTGGAGCGGCAAACTCGAGCCGTCGTAGCAGTGAATGCATGTGATGACCACAGCCACAAACAAGTGTCCTAATAAATCGTGTTTTAACTTATAAAGTTTAAAAATGCCTCGTTTTCAACCACATGGCCCTCCTTGATCAACCAGCGAAATGTTGAGCCATTTGGGGCTTGTTAAATGGTTATATTAAGACTGGATACCAGCTCTGTGTTATTGACGACAGGTTAGCTAGCCACTAGCTTGGTAGACTATGCCATTCCCATCTATTTAGTAAGCTACTCAAAGACTTTCAAAGCTCCCAAATGTCTCGTTTTTAATGGCATGTGTCTTATTAGAAATTGGGGCAGCAATTTCATTCTACACCTACAGTAGTGGTCTGATAATAGCGTGTGACTATCTGGTCCTGTAAAATGCTCAACTTGGCTTACCGAGCTAGTTTAAAACATCGAATGATCAAATGGTATTGTGTTGTGATCTATTTGCGTCCGACAAGTTCATGGTGTATTATTACATCAATCCATGTCACGAAATGTATTATCATCCAGGCTTTTTAAATTAAGTGCACTTTCGTGCTTTACGTAGCACGGACGGACACCATGCTTCTTCTTAGAAAGTTTCCTGTTTACTAAGTAGCCCGGCCCCCTCGCGATTTGATTGGCTCTGTCATCGGATAACTTTCAGCCTCGCAAAACGACCGGGGTCCGCTAGACTGCCCCCGGGAGCAAATTCAATTTGCGGTCGCTAGGGGCGTCTAGATTTCTAGGCTAGCAGGTGGTAGGAAAAGCAATGTGCTCCTCTGTGGAAGAAACTCCGAACCACTGACACGTATCCAGTAATGAGAGAGACTGCATACTGTATGTTTCCACACTTGTTATCGTGTCTAAGGAGTCGTGAGCTGAAATTATATATCTGAAAATAAGCCAAGGAATGTCGGATTTAGGTGTAATAGTTACAACTATGTTGACAGGACAAATATAACCTGAAATCTGAATTATATTAAAACATTTGTAGTCACATTAAATGGGGCTTGAACCAGTGGTGTAGTCTACTTTTTTATGGTGGGTATACTGTATATTTGAGCATTTTTTGAAGTGGGTATA